>NW_027459049.1:300000-529856 GCF_050624435.1 Tenrec ecaudatus | reverse complement strand
TCATCTTGGACTAGAGCATGGGTTTCAAGCTCTCTAAGTAATGTTGACAGAGGGAAAACGACACAAACAAGGAGACGGCTTATTGTCTTGGGTTCTAGGATATCCCATCCATAGTCTTGGTCTTCTAGGGAGACTGGATTAGCTAGTGTCTGGGCTGGAGTTTGTGAAACATGCTTAACCAGGAACTTGGAGCGAGGAAAACAAAATGAGTGTGGTGGGGAGAGGCTGTGCTTTGATAAAGGAGAGCAGCATTAGTCTGAGTGGCTAGTTGGACATCATTGGCACAGCCCTTTTGTAACCCCCAGGGTGTTTCTGAAGGCAGAGGGGTGTGAGGTTGCAGTCCTAGGATAAAGGGTAAGGTTTAGGGCCCCTCTAAAACTGATCTGCAAGTCATGGTAATAAACAGATGCACAATTTGTTTTAGACTCTCTTATGCCCAGTCACCATGCATTTCTGGAATCTCCACGTCATCATTCCTCTAGGTCTTAGGGACAGCCTTCCAGCACAGGGCTCTGAGACAGGTTGGTTTCAGAGGAAGGTGGGCTTCCAGCTCCCTCCTTGATCAATATTCTTAATCTAAGCTTGACTAAGTATTAACTTCTTCTGGAAAGACTGTCAGCTTATGGAAAATTACAAAAGAACTAAAAGGTGATAATAAGTTCAATAGATGCATTATACTGGATAAATCTGCCTAACAAAGCCTCTTTAGAGTGTTGAAAAAGAATGATGTTACTTTGAGGACTAGGTTTATCTGACCCAAACCATGGCATTGCCGATTACCGCATATGCATATATAAGTGGGACATTGAATAAGGGAGAAATAAGAAGAATGAATGTGGTTGAATTATAGTGCATGGGCATTCAAATAGGCAAACAAATCTGTTTTGGCAGAAGTAAGGTCAGGGTGCTAGTTAGAGGGTAGGAAGTGAGAGCTCACATTAAATACTTTGGACATGTTGTCAGAAGTGACCAGTCCGTGGAGAAGGATGTTTTTGGGGGTTTTTTTTTGTAAATTAGAGGGGCAGTGACAAATAGGAATCCCTCGACTACATGGATTGACACAGTGACTGAAGCAATGGGTTCATCCTAAACTGTGAGGATGCTTCAGGGGTGGGCAGAGTTTCATTCCCTTGTGCACAAGGTCCCTGTAAGATAGAATGGACACCATCAGAACTATCAACAACAAGAGCCTCAGAAATTACTAATCAACACCCAAGGCGTGCACAAAATGCTAAATAGTTATGTTTGCAAAAGTTATTTCCATGCCATCAAATGCACAAAAGCTCAGGAGACATTCACTGGAATTTAAGTTCTAGTTTAAAAGAAGGAATGGGCCCTGCCCACTCACTGCGTTCTTCCCTCTGCCTTCCTTCCCCGCTGCGGGACGCCTCCTCGTACAGCCGGGAGCCCGGAGCCCGGAGCCATGGCCTCGGGCAACACCCTCTACAGCGCCATGGACGGCCCGGAGATGCCAGCCGAGATCGTGGAGCTGTGTGAGATCGAGGTGGAGACCATCCAGGTGGAGACCATCGAGACCACGGTGGTGGGCGAGGAGGACGTGGACTGGGACGATCGCGGAGGCGGGAGCGGCCATGGGCACACCGGCTACCACCACCAGCAGCAGCAGTCCATGATCGCGCTACAGCCGCCGGTCACCGTGGACCCGAGCCAGGTGCACCACCACCAGGAGGCGATCCTGGTGCAGACACGTGAGTTGGTGGTCGGCGCCGAGGAAGGCTTCGAGGGCCAGATCCCGATCCCAGTTCCAGCGCCGGCCAGCATTGGCGAAGAGGACGACGATGACTACATCGGCCTCAAGAGCAGCGGTAGCGACAGCTCTTGTGGGGCGGCGGCACCGGCAGGGGCGATGCGGGCAACAAGAAGTGGGAGCATGAGCAGGTGCAGATCAATCAAGACGCTGGAGGACCACTTCTCTGTCACCCTATGGTCGTCAGATGAAAAAAAGGTCTTGACCATGAGACTGGCTGGGGAGCAGATCATTGGGGAGAACTCCCCTCCTGACTAATCGGAGTACATGATGGGAAAGATGCTCCCGCCCGGAGGGATCCCCGGCATCAACCTCTTGGACCCCAAACAGCTGGCAGAATTTGCCAGAATGAAGCCAAGAAAAATTCAAGAAGATGATGCTCGGAGAACAATAGCTTGCCCTCACAAAGGTTGCCCGAAGGTGCTCAGGGACAGCTCAGCCAGGAGGAGGCACCTGGACACCCACGGCCCTGCGTCCACCTCTGTGCCGAGTGCGGCAAGGCTTTTGTCGAGAGCTCAAAGCTAAACGACACCAACTGCTTCGCACTGGAGACAAGCCCTTTCAGTATAAGTTTGAAGGCTGTGGGAAGCGGTTTCCCTGGACTTCAATTTGTGCACAGACGTGCAGATCCACGCGGGAGACAGGCCCTAGGTGAACAAGAAGTTTGCTGAGTCTACTGACCTGAAATCTCACATCTTAATACACGCTAAGGCCAAAAACAAGCAGTGAGAAACCGTGAGAAGGTAGCTCCTTCTCAGCTCCAGAAGCCTTTTCCAGAAGTGACTGGCAGACAACGTGCCTCTCCTTTGTAGATTGTTTCCAGGAAAGAATTTTAAAAATGAATCCTACATACCTAAGGGACATGTTTTGATAAAGTAGTAAACATTTTAAAAACACAAACTTTATTAAGATGACATTGTTAAGATACCCTATCTTGCTCCGTAATCTCGTTTCAAAAAAAAATAGTGTTTTTGTAAAGTGTACTCCCAGCAGGCGAACAGTTCATGAACTTCGCATCAAAAGACAATTCGTTATATGACAGTACTAAAAACGGAACTTCTTTTCACATTTTTATAAATATGGATCTCACCTGTTGCTTACAATTTTTTAAATTTTGTATTCTCCAAGTGTGCATATTGTACACTTTGGGGGGATATGCTTAGTAATGCTGTGTGATTTTTCTGGAGGTTGATAACTTTGCTTGTAGTATATTTTCTTTAAAAGAATGGGCAGCTACATGCATACTTCAAAAGTATTTTCCTGTACAAAAAGTATTATATAGGTTTTGTTTGCTATCTTAATTTTGGTTGTATTCTTTGATGTCAACACATTTTGTATAATTGTATAGCTGTATTGAATCATGTAGTATCAAATATTAGATGTGATTTCATGGTGTTAATTTAAACCCATTTTAGTTACCTTTTTTCCTCTCCAAAAAATACTGCCAGATGCTGACGTTGCGTGTGCTCCCTTTGCTTGTTGAGTTACAGAATGTGGTGCTTGGTTGTAGAGTATACTGTACTTTGACTATCAGATGTGCATGCACACCATGTCACAGGGAGGGCGACAATTAAACGGTGGTCCTACAGACAGGAATGGCAGAACGAGCTCTGTAAGCACAGTCTTGTTGTCTTCTGTTGTCCAGAATTATCCTAATTCTTGAGCCTCCCAGAAATTGGAAGCTAAATAAAGCAAGTCAAGTTTTCCTTAAAAAAAAAAAAAGAATGGGTTTCTTTTATTTAAAAAAAACTAATAAAATAAAGGTGATGCAAAACTCACTGAGAAATTGCTGCCCCTCATTGATTTATAACATTCTTCTGGAGGTGAGCTGTAGGACATTTTCTAAGATCCATACAGCATGTCATATGGCAGAGTATTTTCCCAAACTGGGGCTCTGTTTTGCAGGCATCACACAATGATTAGGTGTTAGTCACTATTTTCCTGGCAAGGGGAGTGTAAATCATGTAGTCCTCTAGAATGAGGAGTCAGCTGGAAGATCAGAGGGTCCAGCCAGTTCCTGGAATCAATGGTAGTTGAATGAGTTTTAGGTTGCTTCCAAGGGCTATAATCAATTGAATTGAAGTAAAATCCCAGGAGAAACTTCTAGCATAAACAGACCATAGATTAAAGTTTAATACGGAGTACTGAGATGGTATGAATAAACACCGCTTTAGTGTTTTGTAGTTTAAGTTCAAGTTATTGAGTGTAGATATAACAATGGTTGTGAGAGGACACTTACCACTACTTCAATACTTTCTTTTTAAAAAATCATTGTATTGGGGGTTCGTACAACTCTTATCACAATCCATATATACATCCACTGTATCAAGCACATTAGTACAGTTGTTGCCATCATCATTCTCAAAACATTTTCTTTCTACTTGAGTCCTTGGTTACCAATACTTTCTATCAGACCAGTAAATACTCTGACACCAATGTTAGATAATGATACTGCAAGAAAACTGTAACCCAATACTGATAATGGATATACACTAAAATTTCTTTAAAATATTTGGAACAGATTCAGACAACATATTAAAATGATTATATACCACGATGAATTGAAATTTGTCCCAGAGCCCATTTTACATGAGAAAATTAGCACTGTAATAAGCCCATTGACAGAAAAGAGGGTCAACTGTCTAAGTAGGCACAGAAACAAAATAGGAACATTTAAAAATCAAAGGCATTGGGCCTCTTCTCAAGTCCTCCCTCAATGCAAGCTAATAACCTGGCATTCTGTGATTCTCATCTTCCCAGCAGAATTGCTTGAGTCAAAAAGGGTGTATAAGCAAATGTGAAGAAAGCTGGTGATGCCTGGCTATCAAAAGATATAGAGACTGGAATCTTAAAGGCTTGAAGTTAAACAAGAGGCCGTCTATCTGAGAAGCAGCAATGCCCACATGGAAGAAGCACACCAGTCTGTGTGACCACAAGGTGTTCATGGGATCAGGTATCGGGCATCAGAATACCCCAAACAAAAAATCATATCAATGGGAACAAAGGGTGTCAGATTGGTGACCCAAAGTCCATCTGTAAACAATTGAACATCCTCTCACAGAAGGGTCACAAGGAAAGGATGAGCCACCCAGGGTACAGTATAGCACCTATGGAACATATAACATTCCTTCCGTTTTTTAAAGTTTGCTCCACCTCACTATGATGACCCCAGTTTTACATTACAAATTTGGCTAGACCAGAGTATGTACACTGGTACAGATAAAAGCTCTCAACATAGTACATGGAATCCAGGAGAGATAAACCCCTAAGAACAATAATGGGAGTAATGATACCATGAAGGTAGGGGAAAGATGGGGCCACAAGGGGGAGAAAGGGGAACCGATTGCAAAGATCATCTTATAACATTCCCCCAGGGGAATGAACAACAGGAAGTGGGTGAAGGAAAATAGCAGATTGTGTAAGATATGAAAACAATAATAATTTAAAATTCATCAAGTGGTCACGAGGGAAGAAAGGTGGTGGAGGGAGGGAAAAAAAGAGGAGCTGATACCAAGGGCTCAAGTAGAACGAAAATATTTTGAAAATGATGATGGCAATGTATATACAATTGTACAAGTTATAATTGATGTGTGGATTGTAATAGGAGCTGTAAGAGCCCCAATAAAATAATTTAGTTTTAAAATGTCAAAGGCTTTTCATGTAAAAAAAAACTACAACTGTGACATGAAACAGGTATAGTTCGATGTGCTAATATATTCATTAAAAAAACACCCCACTTAAGAAGCAGGACAAACATACATTTCCACTTTCAATACCGTATTAAAAATTCTACAGTATTTTCTAGATGGACCAATCATAAAAGGAATACTTTTTAAAAGGAAGAAAAGAGGCTTCCAAAGAGAAGAAATAGTAATTCCTCCAATCATCATAAATTAATGATACTTTACGTAACAGATTCCAAATATACCATAAATGCTACAGCTATTAAATATTTTTAAAGTTGTAGGCTACATTTCAACACACAAAAATAATTTTTGGCATTGAACACTCTAACCATTAATTGCTAATCTCCAACTGCCAAACCATTAACCCTTACACATTAACATGCTGAACTTCCTTACTAACAACTTCCTAAAGCACTGACCCCCCTAAGTACATGAAAAAGCCCCTTACCACCAGAACTTCTACTAACACCCTGAGCATATCCTGATACCCACAATAGTCTTAACATGCTTAACCAATCCGACCACCATACTCTCTTAACCTTTAATGCATTTATCCCAGTTTTTAAATCAGGTAACAGGGTAAACTTTATTTTATAACCTTAAACCTAACTTAATGACCCTAAATCTCAAATTGAGAAACCCAACTCCGAAAATAAGAATCTTAAAACCTTAGCTCTACATCCTTATACCTTAACACATAAGCCTCTAATCAACTCCAAATACAATATGTTAGGCATTAAACCTTCAAAACATAAAGCCCTTTAATATGTCCACGAACATCTGACTCACGACACTTAATTCCTATTTCTATTCCTCGGCAATTGTTCTTGAACCTGGAACACTGATTGATCCCAGGATATAGGTTCTAGTCTTAAATACAGACTCTGAGTCTAATACACTTACAAGCCTAAACAGAACCCCAAATCTAATCCATCAAAAACTCATCTTGCTAATTATGTGTGTGGAGCTATTTTCTCTCTCAGATTTTACGCAAGCAATAAGAACTTGAGTAGGTTGGCAGGCAAACCTAAGAATCACAAAAATATTTTCAGTTAATTTTAAGTCATTTGAATCTGGTTCAAGGAACTTAGAAAAATAAAGAAGTTATATAGAGTTTAAATATGACAAACAACGTCATGGTCAAGGGCTATCACGGGCCCCTTGTTGATTTCTGATCTTTGCGTCTTGGTCTCAAGGAGTCTTTTCTAACATATGTAGGGATGTTACCCAATAAGCAAGATGCTGAGGGTGCAATAGCACTTATTCACTAATTTGTAGATCACCATTTAACCTGGTTTATCCCCGGAGGATAGGGTGAAACCCACATTAAATAAAACAAATTAATTACTGGTTATTCTGTCATCGACCCCCTTGTTCCCCTCATTCCCAGGGGACATGCATGTCACCAGAGATGGAGGAGGTAGCAAATTAAGGAGCTTACATTGGAATCCATGACTCCACTTTTCAAAATTGATCTTGGCCTTTCTCTCAGCCCTAGGTAAAAAGACTCAGAGGAAGAATTTGCACACCCCCTTTAATAGTGAGAGCTGGCAACTCTAAAATATTTGGGTCCATGTCTCTTTGAGAGTCTTGTCAGCTAACATCTTAAGCTCACAAGACATACTGCAAGGAGGAACTCTATCTTCACCCCCAAGCTGGAAAGGCATCAATTCCAGGGGCACCCTGTATGTCCAGTGCCAGGAACCCCCACTCACAGCACACTGGGCTCTTCACTTCTGAAGACCTAAGTCCTCGAAGAGTTACTCCTGATAACAACAGCGGCCTAAGCTCTCTCTGATGCTGGCCTGGACATTAATACCTTTGAGTTCAACCCCAGGGACTTACAGAGGCAAACGCATTGTTCCTCCCTGAGCCTGTCTTACAGGTCTACTGGCTGAGGATACCTGTCATAATATAGATCCCCCTGCTCAGGTTCCAGGGTCTCTTACCTTTAGGACACACAAAACATTCAAGCACGGATGATCCACTGGCTTTCCACACAGCACAGCCTGATCTGAGATCGATCCACCCCAATTTCAGCACCTTGAATTATCTGCCTCACTGGGTCCTGAGAGTGAGCTGGGAAATAAAGCAGTTAAATCACAATCCCCTGTAATTACTTCAGCATGATTAGTAAATCAACATAATGTAGCCATCCTTGGTTTAGTCCAGCTGAAGGCAGATTAGACCCTAGGTAGATTCCTCTAAGTTGCTGTAGGGAGGCATTCTTAGCTAATGCTTGGGAGCTCCAGGAACATCTTTGCTCACACATACACATGCACACGCGTGCACACACACACAGATGCACACAGGCAAATATTCATTTAAATGGTAGCAAGTAAGAATTTAACCTAAAGAGAATGGGGAACCCGAAGAAAAATAAGAGACAATGGGATGATATTTAACATCAAATGAGGGTACACTTATAGCCCACAGCCTGCCATTGTGTTCTCTGTATTTGCTCCATTAGAAAATGTAATACTTGATGACACTTTTTGTGTTAATCTCAATTATCAGACCAGGTTTGTTCATTAGTAAATTACTTCTTTGGCTAACTTCACTTTTCATTGATCAACCATGATCATCCTTTACGTTTTAAATATGTTTTCTCTCCAGGTTTTAACTGCTTAAAACTTCACGATTTTAATTTATGCGTACTCAGAGGGCACTGCTTAAAACTTCACGATTTTAATTTATGCGTACTCAGAGGGCACTATAACATTGTGGCAGAGCATAATGACCAATGAAAACCAATTGACTATATGGGTCTTAAAGGCTTGAAGATAAACAAGTGGCAATCTTGCTCAGAAGCAACAAAGCCCACATGGAAGAAGTACACTAGCTTGTGTGATCACGAGTTGTCGAAGGGATGAGGTAGCAGGCATCAAAGAACAAAATATCCTGTCATTGTGAATGAGGGGGAGTTCGGAGTGGGGACCCAAAGCCCATCTGTAGGCAACTTATGATACCCTAATGGAAGGGTCAAGGGGAGGCGACAAGCCAGTCAGGGTGCAGTGTAGCAACAATGAAACATATAACTTTCCTCTAGTTCCAAATTCTTCTCCCCCCCCCACCCCCCCTGCGCCCAATGCACACTATCATAATCCCAATTCTACTTTACAAATCTGGCAAGAACAGAGGATGTACACTGGTAGAGATAGGAACTGGAAACACAGGGAATCCAGGGCGGATGATCCCTTCAGGACCAGTGGTGTGAGTGGTGATACTGGGAGAGGGGAGGGAGTGGGGGTGGAAAGGGGGAACCGGTTCCAGGGGTCCACATATAACCTCCTCCCTAGGGGATAGACAACAGAAAAGTGGGTGAACGGAGACTTGGACAGTATAAGATATGACAAAATAATAATGGGTTCATGAGGGAGGCGGGAAGGGAGGGGAAAAATGAGGAGCTGATGCCAGGGGCTGAAGTGGAGAATATATGTTTTGAGAATGATGAGGACAAAGAATGTAAAAATATGCTTTGCACAATTGATGTATATGTGGATTGTGATTAAAAGTTGTATGAGTCCCAATAAAATGATTAAAAAAACAAATATAAAGGTATTGGTTTAATTATATCTTTTTAATGTATTACTCATTTGAGGATATTTTAATGCAATGGATTCACAACGGATGGTAAGTGATTTTGCATTCATAGTTAATGGCAAAAAAAAACCCGATTGACAGTGTCTAGGAGTTATCTGATACTTTTTGCTGGGGAAAAATGAGTATGTTTATTTATAAGGTATAAAATAAGTAAGTAACGTGTAAATATTGTGGAGTTTTCTATATAAAAATGTAGCAAATTGCACATTTTCAGTAAAGCATACATTTTCATCTGTACAGTTTCCATGTTAGAACAAGACTTTCCAAATTAGAGATAAGTTATTTTAGTTGTATCAATATTATTGGCCTGTTCAAGAAAGTTTTGCGTCAATGCATACCATTGCCCAGTTTGAAAATTTTGAAGAAGATTGATTTCTGGATATTTTCTCAAGCTTACATTTATTGGAATTAGGAAAATCTGTGGGTAACTTTTTATCCTCACATTCTTTGGCTACAAAATATGAGTATATTTTTGCACATACAATAAGTACAATATTACAATGAATAAAATAATATTCAACTGAGGAAAGCCCTTTGAGCATCCCTGTCAACAGGTTTAACCATGTTAAACCACCACAATGACTCTCTTCAATGATACATTATCAAGTTTATGAAATTGAATGTCTCATTTATGAAAACATCTTTGCATATGTTCAATTTTAGACACTGTACCCGATCTCTTCACATGGCAGCAAATAATGATAGGTCTATCGTCCTACACTCTTGAGGTAGTTAATTTATTGTGTCTACCTGGCCGATAAACACATGTGGGATTAATTAAAGGGCAGAGAGATAAATGGCTTGGTGAGCCTCACCTTTCTTGTTTCTTGCTCTTTGATCATTAGACCAGTGTGCGGCTGCCTTGCTTGTTCTGTGCCTTAATTTGTAATCTACACTACCTGTGGGACATCTATCCCATCGACTGTGTCGCTGTAATTTGAGGTATCTTCAAGACCTGCTCTGCCACACTATTGGAATATACAGCTCTTGAGCTGTTGGACCCTGTCATCTGGCTGTTGGTGACCTACCTGCCTTGCTGTTTGCTGCCTGTGGCCGGACAGCCTGAATTACTCTATAGGCCCTCAGGATTAGAAGTACTGCCACTGTCTCACAGCTGTCTCATGGGAGTGAGTTGCACTGAGCCATTTGTACTGCTTTATAGATTATTTATTTCTTATGTTATCTCTCTCTCTCTCTCTATCTATCTATCTATCTATCTATATATATAAATTATTAGCATTATGGTTTTGTTTCTCTGGAGAACCCTGTATAACATAATTGTTAATGCAAGTGTGTTCATATGGTCAAAAAATAAATGCTCACCTCAGCCCCATGATGCAAAGACCAAGGTTTATTAAGTGCATACACTTCATTGGGGGAAATGTTTGTAAAAGAGAAAGTGCAGAGAAGCCCATGGAGGCTGGAAGATCACTCAGCTAAGATGCAAATCTTACCCTGAGAGAAGGAAAAAAATGAGAGGTAGGAAAAACTTTCTTAAATGTCAGTGTAACCCAGCAGATGCCCAGTAAGTTGATCAGGTTACCTCAATACAAAATCACCCATTAGAGAATCACCTTCTTTCTCATAGACAAATGTTTGTGCTTTGTTCTTCTTGCACTTGGCTTGGGCTAGCCCTTAGAACTCTGTCTTATGTACAAACCTTGTGGTAGAATTCAGAAGCAATGTTTCTACCTTGTCTCATTATGCTCATTGTGTTGGAATGGAATGACCTTCTTAGATTTGATTGTGCTGTTATATGTTTATATATGAAAACATGTTCATATTTTCTAGTAAGATACATTGATTATAGGATGTTTTTTATTTATGATGAGATTGAAAGAAATGTGATATTCAATCTCATTAGTGATATTCTCATAGGTGATAATTTCACATTTCAACCTCATTAGTGATATTCTCATAGGTGATAATTTCACATTTTGTTTCCAAACAATATCCTTCTCTTGTTTGCTTAGGACTTTCATTATATTTCCTGAAGACCGTGTCACTCTTCTCTCTTTAGTTCTTTTCAAAGATAAATTTTCAGTTTGTTTTTGGAGTTAGTTATCTCAGCACATTAGATCCCCATTTGACATTTTCCTCAAATATTTTTCAGGGACAGTAATTGTATATATACTTACCATGTTACCATTATTTCTTGCTACTCTCCACAGAGTCAAAGATGTTGACTACTGCTGTACATTCTTCTCTCGCATACGGATCCATATCCTGTGTCCTTATCAGGATATTTTTTGGAGATTGCCAGTCCAATCTAATTTTTCTCATCTCATCTACTGATAGCAGAGTGAGTTGTTTAATCACATCAACTACTATGAGGAAGGCAGATGAAGCTGCTTATTTGCTTAAAGACTTACAGTCTACAAAACCATAAGGATTTCTACTCTGTCTTGCAGGGACACTATGAACTAGAATTAACATAACAATAGGGGGTAATTGAGTTTGTTGATTTGATTCTTATTTTATTTAGTTTCATTTTCCTCCCCTATATGTAAACACAACTCTGATGGAATCTAGGGGAGGCTTGAGTAAGCCTTGGTGGTCTCTGGAATTCTCCCCTTCAGGCTCTGTACTCACTTTCAGTAACAACTGGTGTGTCCAATGTGTGTCAGTTTCCAGGGGAGGGCTTTCAGTGGGTTGCACAATTTTATCTGATGGTGGCACAAAGACCTATGCTCCATGAAGAGCTGATTTGCCATCTCCAGAAGCAGGATGAACTGAAAGTACGGGGTAGTCCCTGTGAGTCCAGGCACAAACCTCCCTGCAGGGAGAGGACTGTGCTGTTGAAGGGGGCACTCAGGATCCAGTGAGCACAGGAACCAGCGTCTGATGTCAGTGCTGGTTGACTGTCAGGGTGGGTTTCCTGTTGTGGTTTTTTTGGGTTTTTTTAACTTTTCATTAGGGGCTCATACAATTCTTATCACAATCCATACATATACATACATCAATTGCATAAAGCACATCCGTACATTCTTTGCCCTAATCATTTTCAAAGCATTTGCACCCCAATTAAGACCTTTGCATCAGGTACTCTTTTTCTTTTTCCCCTCCCTCCCCGCTCACCCCTCCTTCATGAGCCCTTAATAAATTATAGATTGTTATTTTGTCATATCTTGCCCTATCCGGTGTCTCCCTTCCCCGCCTTCTCTGCCGTCTGTCTCCCAGGAAGGAGGTCACATGATGATCCTTGTAATCAGTTCCCCCTTTCCAAACCACTCACCCTCTACTCTCCCAGTATCGCCCCTCACACCCCTGGTCCTGAAGACATCATCCACCCCGGACTCCCCGTGCCTCCAGCTCCCACATGCACCAGTGCACAACCTCTGCCCCATCTAGTCCCTCAAGGTAGAATTCGGATTATTGTAATTGGGGGGGAGGAAGCATCCAGGATCTGGGGGAAAGCTGTATTCTTCATCGGTACTACATCGCACCATGAGTGACCCATCTCCTCTCCTAAACCCCTCTGTGAGGGGATCTCTAGTGGCCGACAAATGGGCTTTGGGTCCCCACTCTGTACTTCCCCCTTCATTCACTATGGTAAGATTTGTTTTGTTGATGATATCTTGTTCCTGATCAATTTGGCACCTCATGATAACACAGCCTGGTGTGCTTCTTCCATGTGGACTTTATTGCTTCTGAGCTAGATGGCCGCTTGTTCACCTTCAAGCCTTTAAGACCGCAGACACCATCTCTTTCAACAGCCGGGCACCATCAGCTTTCTTCACCACATTTGCTTATGCACCCGTTTCTCTTCGGCGATCATATCATGGAGGTGTGCAGCCAATGATATGATTTTTTGTTCTTTGATGCCTGACAACTGATCCCTCTGGGACCACGTGATCACACAGGTTGGTGTGTTCTTCCATGTGGGCTTTGTTGCTTGTGAGCTAGATGGCCGCTTATTTATCTTCAAGCCTTTAAGACCCCACACACTATCTCTTTTGATAGCCGAGCACCATCAGCTTTCTTCACCACATTTACTTGTTCGCCCGCTTTGGTTTCAGCAGTTGTGTCAGGAGGGTGAGCATCGTAGAGTGCCAATTTAATATAAGAAACTATTCATGCATTGAGGGAGTGCTTGAGTAGAGGCCCAAGGTCCTTCCGCCACCTTAATACTAAACCTATAAATATAGACACATAGATCTATTTCCCCATCCTCATATATATATTTGCATGTACATGTCTTTGTCTAGACCTCTATAAATGTCCTTTGACTCCTAGCTCTTTCCTCCTTCTCCCTTGACTTTCCTCCTGCCCTACTACCATGCTCCGTCCCCACCTGGGTTACAGCTATGCCTCTTCTTTACGTAACCTTGCCCTTGATCATTCCCTACCAGGCCTGCCACTCCCCCCTCACTACCATTTTGGGTTCCTGTTGTGATTTTGAGATTCTTTTCCATCTCTTACTTTTCCAGGGGGATCTCTCTCTATGAATTATTCTGTGTTCACCCCTACTATGTATAGATTCAAAAGTTGCATTGAATAACAAGTAAATAGCTTCACTTGCAGGAAAACTAGTCCATTAACAGAATGGAAACTGTTTTTCTGGCATCACAGATTGAGTATTCTGATGAACCGTTGAGAAACCCCAGTAGAATTTTCTATCAGACTCGAGTCAGATGAGGTGAAGGGGGGCCATAAAAATCATGTGTTTGAGTACTGACTTTTCAAACCAACAAAGAGATGCCTTTAGGAAAGACCTGTGATTTGATTTGATTCTGAAATAATAGACTCATGGCAAAGACTACAGTGCAATTCTCTAATTCCAAAACTCTGAGTTTTGAAGTATAGACTACTGAGTGGGTAATGTATGGACAGTGACATATAAAAGCATAATCTGGTTCACATCTGACCCTCTCCTTCCTGCAGAAGTGTGTCAAACCCAACAATGGTCTGAACCCTTATTTGTCCTTTTCTATTTTCTTTCTTTCCTTCTTTTTTTTTTCAACTTGAGCAACTAATGATCCATGCGGTATCATTTATATCTCCAAAGGAGCATGGCCACAATATCAATCACTCTGTTAAAGAGCATGTGTTAATTTCAATCCTGCAAGATGCAGAAACCAAGTCAGGAGAAAATCTGTGCAGATTTTCCAGGGGAAACACCTGTGTGAGAGAAAATCCAGAAGAGGCCAGGGGAGAGAGAAGGACTGTCAATCTATAACAGGAGGCAAAGGTTTTTTTTTTTTTTTCAAAAAGTTCATGGAGAAATGTAATTAAATGATAATGGATTTTTTTCTTTAACTTTTGGAAGACTACTTGTATGGTCTTGAGATAAGGAGAGAGAGGGAGTATGTTGGGCAGAAATTGTATTAACTATTGTTCAGTTCAAAGGAAGTTCAGTATGGCCATTGGATGTTCTAATTGAATGGGTTCCGTGATCCTTTGTGACCACTCTAGTTTTACAAAATGTAAGACGCATTCTCAGGCCTGACAGATTCTTGATAAATTTTTATGAAGATAACCTGGTGTTATTTTTTTCTCTTAGCATACACATAAAATGGTTGGATTATATTTATTCTATTGGTTATATTGACTTGGATATTTCCCAATCCAGAGAGATTCACACGTGTGATGACTTTCAATCCTGTTTAAGACTCATGCCTCTATCATTTTTCCTGGGAATTTTATTACATGCACTAGAGACATTAAAGCTCGGTGTCATTTAACATTATGTATCTGTTGTACATTTTATCATGAATGTTGGAGTTTTACTAAGAGCATACCAGAACTAATTTTATTTTTTTTCAATCTTCAATCTTGGTTGGTCAAATCTGTGTTTTCTACAGAAAGCGAACATACTTCTCTTAACAAACACTTTCTTAATTAGTAGAGTGATAGACACACCAATATCTAGCTGTTGAAATCTAGTACGTGGCTTATTTTACTTAAGCATAAATATAAAAGTAAGACAAGTGTATGAGCACACAAAGTTGAAAATAATGAAGTCATTTTTATGAAAGTCACTGAAAGCATATTTATCCTTTATTCCTTCTTACAACTCAGAAATGAGGTTGAGGCTTCTCAGCGCAGGTTAAGAGGGTGATAGGACTGAGATTGGAAAATGCCTGCTTAGTGTCAATGAAAACATTTTACACGTTCATTAAATATATTTTTTTAACTTGAGTTTCTTCCTATCTTTGTAGGTTATGACATAGCAATCCCTGTGCCTCAATGTTCAAGCTCATGGATGCCATTTGAAAGGTGAGCCATTAACACCAACCATCAGGTCCCTGTGCACACGAAAACTGACAAGCTGCATCCACAAAGATTACAGTCTAGGGAACCATATGGGTTCAGTTCTAGTCTGTAGTAGACCTGGAGTCAAAATGGTCAATACATTAAAAAAAAATGTCACGGTATATATTAAAGTTAATGTTTCCTCCAATTTCAAAAGTAAAGTTAACTATGACATTGGCAACTAACTAATAAGGAGAGTTCTGAATTAATGTTGGCAGTGACTTAATTCACACATTATGCAGAATGGACGATAAGTCAAATATAAGCAATTCACAACTTAGATCTAGAGAGACTGACCTAGATATGCCTGTAGGAATTGGGTCCAGGAGCAAAGAAACGTCTCATTATCAAGTGTGATGCAGTCTGGATTCTCCCTAAATAATAGTAACCTCATGTCATTTTTCTGGTGCTCAGTATTCTGAATTCTAGTCTTAGTCAACTGTTTATTGACTGAGTCAACAAATTAATGGCAAATTTGCTCGTTATAATGCTACTTATGTATCATAAACACTTTTCACTTTGTTTTTAAAGCTTGACAGATTTTACTGAGACATCTGGCTTCAGGCATTACTTTCATTGTTTTTGAAATAAATTAATTGCTATTTATGTTTGCTTTATTCACTGCTGCACCTGCTTTACTCTATTAGAATGCGATCATCTCCTAAGTCTTCTCACTCTTTGTTTGCAGATTTCAATGTGCTCTGCAGAGCATTTTGTCCCATGTTCTCCTCTCATATGAAAAAGGACTCTGTTTCATTCAGCACTCCATTTCCACAACCATGTGTCCTGTCACTTCAGTTGGACAAGCTACAGCAGTTTGTTAAAAAAATGTTCATTGGTTGTGTGACTGAAAAAATCACTCTGTTCAGTTTTTCAATATAAAATGAATCATGAAAACTTTCAAAGATGCTAATGAATTAAATTTGAGATGTCACAATGTGCTGCACAGACTAAAAACTAACTGCACAGAAAGGTCATAATCAAATGAGATTGATGTATTCAGATAAATGAGAATTTCATCTTATTATTTACTATTTCTGCACGGTGGAAACATTTATTGCCCTTGTTCTCATATCTGAGTCTTGTGAGGATTTATCCTAATCTGACAAGAGGTAGAAAATGTTAATGTTCACTATACATCTATATTTTTACTCCTCAGAGGAGCAGAATTTTACCTTTCTAAATTGTAATCCACAATTGTTATGCTGGGAATCTGGATGGTGATGAAGTGAGAGAATAGGAATTTTCTGTGTGATCATCTAATTGAGCCTGAATCTGTTATGGGACCTTCGTAGTGGGGCTCTGACCTTCATGCCTGTGCTGTAGTTTATATCTTCACTGGCTGGTGTTCCTTTGCTTCACGGCAGTATCCATATTCTTTACCTTTGACTGTTTATCCCTGTTGACTATTCCTCTTTACCCCCTTACCCCCCCCCCGACTCTCAACGTAGGCATCATGGGTAAGATGTGTGGTGGGTGGTTGATAGGAGAAATATTTCACCCCCCAGCTATGGAAAGACAATACAAATGACCTTCCTCTGGTGTGAAATATTTCAAGTTGAGAATGGTCTTCTTCTCCAGGGCCAGAAACACGAGGACTTGTTTTGAATGTTCACTGGAGAACCTCAACAGGTTTTACAGTTAGATCATGAGCTCCACTAATGACCGGCCCCAGTGGTTTCTCACAGTCTCAGTAATCAGTACTCAGCCTCTAGAAATTTATCACATTTTAATTTATATATATACATATATTTTTTTAAATACATGGTTTCAGTGGTTTCTGATCCAGGTAAGCAGATTACTGCTGTGCCTCTCTGAATGCACCTCTCTCTAGATTTTTGGAGGCATTGTGATATGTCAATCCATGTCAGTTCTCTGATGCCCGCATGTAGGGACTCCCAGCATCCGTGCATCCGTGACTCACATTGCAGAAAACGGAGCTTATGACTGACTCAGAGGAGGAGACAGGCCAAGAGAGAGAGTGCAGGGGTCCATAGCGGAAATGGAGTTGGAGGGGTCCAGAAAGGACCCAATGTGGGCACACAGGCACAGAGCTGTGGTAATCTCCATGTGAATAGATGTTATGGGGGATGAGTGCAAGCGGTGCCTCATGGCCCAACATCAAGCAAACCTGATCAACATTTTATCACCCCTTCTGCTTTGTACCCAAGTTCTTCCAGCTGAAACCTGGAAACCAGTCCCCTGGACTTTAAATGAAAACCATCCAGAGGTTAGTGGGTCTTATGAGCTCTTAGCTCTTGGATTGTTTTAGGACCATTCAGACAAGGCAGTATTTTCATAAAAATGTGTACTATACTCTTCACATTTTGCCAATTTTGTAGTGATATATCCTGATATTATGGGTTTTTTCTTTCACAGTGCTGATATTATTTTTTAATTAAAATGTACAACTTTTGTTAATCCTGTTAATGTATCTTAAATATATATTGCAAAATAATTGAATTTATTTATGGAATAATATCAGACTTACTGTGATAAAGATAATTTCCTTTATATTTTAAAAGATGTTTTGTATGATTTTTGAAGTTTACACACTTTTATATTATTCAATTGGTTGCCTTTCAATTTTTCTTCCATTGTGTTTTGTGGACCTTTTTAAAAATTTTATTCCCTGCCTTTTTTTAATCATTTCATTAGGGGTCCATACATCTCTTATCACAATCCATACATATATCAACTGTGTAAAGTACATTTGTATATTTATTGCCCTCATCATTCTCAAAACATTTGTTCTTCACTTAAGTCCCTGGAATCAGCTCGTTTTTCCCCTTCCTTCCCACTCTACCTCCCTCATGAACCCCTGATAATTTATACATTATTATTGTGTCATATCTTGCACTCTCTGAAGTCTCCCTTCGCCCACTTTTCTGTTGTCCATCCTGTAGGAAGGAGGTCACATGTAGATCCTTGTAATTGGTTTCCCCTTTCCAACCCACCCTCCCTCCACCCTCCCAGTGTCGCCACTCACACCAGTGGTCCTGAAGAGATCATCCACCTTATATTCCCTGCATTTCCAGTTCCTATCTGTACCAGTGTACATCCTCTGGTCTACCCAGATTTGTAAAGTAGAATTGGGATCATGATAGTGGGGGAGGAGGAAGTATTTAGCAACTAGAGGAAAGTTGTATGTTTCATAGTTGCTACATCACACCCTGACTGGCTAGTCTCCTCCCCAAGACTCTTCTGTAAGGGGATGTCCAGTGGCCTACAAACGGACTTTGGGTCTCCATTCCACACTCCCCCACCCCCATTCACTATGATTTTTTTGTTCTTGTGGACTGGTTTTTATGTGAGTAGTGGAAATAAGCATATGCCTGCTAAAATGATACATTTGTTTCAATTTTTCAACGAGTAAGAAAAGCTAAGTTCATGGAAGACATAGGTGGCTATTTAGGAATACACGCTCATTACATTAAAAGTGAGAGAGAGGAGGATACAGTAAAATGAGTAAGACTCTCCCAACCCCAGGAGTCGGTGAGAAATCACTGCACTTCACAGACCAGAGGAATAGCCGTGGTGGCAGTTACATAATTTCATGTTAACTTGATAAATAAGTGTAGGGGTGGAGTCTAGCCTGTCAATCAGCTCACAGCCTGAAGATGCTTACTTGTGTGTGTGGCCTTCTCATGACGATTCTGAGAATTTCCTCTCTCTTGGGAGGCGGGACACACCTTGTCTGTGCTTCATCTCCCTGTGGGGAGGCCCATGCAGAAAGCTGGAGGAACCACATGGATACACACACCAGCACCAAGAGGCTTCCACTGATATTGGATCCACAAGACTTTCCAGCCACTAGACTGTGATCTTCCTGCACTCATCATCACTGAATACTCTGTGAGTCAAGAGAAATGTACGGACTAGTATTGGACATATGGCCTAATATCAGGCTTATGGATTTGATCTGGACTGGGCTTGGATGTTTTCTCAACGTACAATTGCTATTTGATAGAAAGCTCTCTCTTAACCTCTCTGGGTTTGTTTTTCTAATCAACTTCACCTAAAACAACCCCCTTGAATGGTCAGTGTTAGTGTTTGGGAAGTTGATTTTGTCACCTCTCACCTATGAAGTGAATGAAATTATAGGAGACGTGTGTACGTGGATACGTCTGTACCAGTCATGACCAGCTGTGAGTTCACTTGGTGAGATATTCCCACAATTAGCCATCAGTATTCCAGAATGCACTTGAGATGAACAGCTCAGCTATCACTATGTGTGATGCTCTAAAGCAGCAGTCTCAATGGGGTCAAAACCCCTTTGGGGGTCGAACAAACCTTTGACAGGGGTCATCTGATTTATAAAAGCAGCAAAACTACAGTCATGGAGTATCAATGAAAAATAATTTCATGGTTGGGAGGTCACCGCAATATGAGGAAGTGTATTAAAGGGTCGTGGCATTAGGAAGGTTGAGAATTGCTGCTCTAGAGTTATCAAGGCTTCTTATTATTTATCACTGATTTAGACCAGGAATACATTCATGAATGTGAATTATATGCACATACGAGAGCTCTATAGATTTGAAGGCTGAAGCCATTCCCCTGGGGAAGCATTAAGCAAAGATATTGCCACATAGGTTATTCCTAAACCACTGACAACAAAGTGCACTCATGAAGGGGTGACTGTGGAGCTTCATTTTCCTATTGGCAGTCGCCCTGGGTAAGATAAGACATGGGAATGGAGCGAACACTGTGGCAGCTCCAGAGCCCTCACTTTCTGGTTTACGTCCTCACACACAGGTGTGCATGCCTAAATGCAGTTAGTGCAGTCTGGGGCTGAGGTGAAAAAGTTGGGAGATTCGTGAAGGTGTCTTGTAGGACTTCTGTGAGCCCCTTCACCAGTGATGGAATGAATAGGGTTTGACAAGTACCCGGAAGAGGCTTTCAGTGGATGGCTGGATCAACACCCACACTGGGAAATCAACATATATCCAGGGATTCACATAGGGCTCTGTCTTCTCCTTGGATGCCCCCATCAGCACAGCTTATCTACGGATAAGCAGCCTGAAGTCCAAGGACACTGCAACCTGACTGTGTGAGACAAGCGCTGTGAAACCCATATCCTGAGAGCGTCAGAAAACCCGGGGGAATGGCAGCTGTGCTCACTGAGGCAGGGACTCCGAATATTTCGCTGAATCCTTTCTTTACTTGTTACGCATTTCAAGATGGGAAACAAAGACAATTACTTCCTGAAAATAGCATAACGTTCCTGTGAAATGAAATCACCCCTCAAGAGAGGAGGATAAAGATACCTTGGTATGTAAGCTTTGTTCATCAATTTGTGTAAATAGTTCCGTTACAGCACTAAGAACTATGCAGACTCTGAAGGGTTGATTCAATATCTGCAGAGACAATGACATGAACACAGTTTATCTGCAAATGGACGGTAAGAAAATGAAAGACAAGACCCTCTGTTACTCTGTGAGAAAATGAGAGGAAGTGAGTGTGATCCCAGACACAAACTCCCTGCTGGGAGGGAGCTGGGCAGCAGGGGGCGCTCAGGACCCACAGATCACAGGACACACTCAGGAGCAGGTGCAGAGGGACAGTTTCAGGGCTGGTTTCCTTTTGTGGTCTGGTTATGCATCTCCATCGCGCTGTTTCCCTCAAGGGTTTTCTCTATTTTTATGACATAGGAATACAATGTAAATGTATAAAAATATTTAAAATCAGACCTATTGCATGTAGGATGTATAATAATGGAATTGAAATCTCAGCAAAAAAAGTGGGGAGTAAGAACCAAATAAAAATATAATTTTTATTTATTAGTGTTATGTTGATATTCTAAACTTGGCAGCACTTGCATTGTTCAAGTAATCCTTGATAATAGTTGTATTGATTGGATTTCCTTGAAGGCAAATATAATCTTATCACAGCGAGTACTGTATTTCATGATGGGTTTAGCAAAACCTTTCTGACAATTCCATGCCATTCTCTTGACTGTGCTGTTCCCAGCATAGTAACTCCTATGATTTTCTGATCAAATTGGCCAATACTGGTCAGTGCACTTATGCTCACTAATGCCTAGGATATCAATCAATACACATGTATACCATTTAATATTTGACCACTTCCAATTTCCCAACATCCGTAGTATGCAAATTACAAGTTCTGTTCCTAAGAAGACTTCTGCAGCTGTTTCTCTTTACCTTGAGGCATGCCCCATCAGCAAATGGAGATCCTGATGGTTCAACTCCCAAATCACATCATCATGGAAATCAAGATGACTTCAAGAAATCAGCTCCTCTTCAGTAACATTTTGAGTGCCCTCAAACCTGAGTGGCCCATCTGGCAGTAGCTTCAACAATTTCCTACTTCCTTTGCCTAGGCTTTCAGTATTCAACCATGCTTCAAAGTTATGCATAAGGTTTTAGCAGCTTCTTCCTCTGAAGAGGGAGAGGGGTCCTTCTGCATTGTCTGTTCTTAGTCTGGAAGCTTTGCTGAAATCTGCTCACTTTAGGTGACCCTTCTGGCATTTGATATAAGAGTGACATATCTTCCAGCATGTCAGCAAAACACAAGCCACCACAGTATAATTAACTACCAGACAGGTGGTGAGAATATGTCATTATTTCTTCAAAATATATCAAACAACTTCTGGCTAATATTTTAATGCAATAAATAAATAACAGCATAATGCAACCAAATAATGGAGTAATTCAATTTAACATGTTCAATTATTGACTTAACATTGAAACAGAAGATCCAAAAGGACATCAAGAATCAAATAAGTAAACAAATAAATGAGTCTAGTAAACTAAAATCAATGACCTACATATAACATACTCCACCGAGAACAAAACAAATATACTCCCATTAAGCCGAGGTTTATTTCAGAAATAAAGTTAAGCATGAAATAGATGGAAATAGGAAAGGAACATAGATAGATAAATACAGATAGATGATAGATACAAGATATGGACAGTATATACACAGAAAATAGATGATAACTTAATCAATTGTTCAGTAGATTGGTAGACCAATTAACAGATTTATGATAGATAGATGATAGATAGATAGATAGATAGATAGATAGATAGATAGATAGATAGATAGATAGATAGATAGATAGATAGATGGATAGATATAGAGCAGAGATTGGAAATGTATAGAAGGATGGAGAGGGAGATAAAGAAACTCGATCAACAAACTCCAGTGTCATTGTGTATTCAGATTCGGGGATTTGGGCTGAGTCCAGGCAGAGGGTGTTCAGATAACGCTTTTTTCTATTTGAGATAAATTGAAGACTAAATGCACAAACTACAACATGAGGTGTGTCATAAGGAGTTGTACATGGATGTTATACAACAATGACTCACTCTTCAAGAGATTTTCTTAAGAAACTGGGTCTCCACAACAGGAATATATCACTTATTTGATGCGTGTGGTGATGCAGATAAAAGTAGGTAAGGAAAGTTATGTGAGACCAGAGTGTAAGCACCATGAAGGGAAGGTTGGGATGCATGGCACAGGGTCTCAGGCCAAACAGGCACATGATCCTGATTCAAGACTCAGTGTGTGATGAGGAAGATACAGGTTTCCTAGCAGAATTGGAGCCTCCCCTATCTCATTTTTCCCTGTGTCGTGGTTTTTAGTCCTCTTCCTGCCTCTGAGAACCAAGATTAAGATGTTTTTAGCATGACCGTCAACTCCAGAGAACAGAGGGAGGAGAATGAGGCATGGAAGTAGGACACATTCTCTGGGTCCTTGTTTGTTTCTTGGGAGACCCCAAGTGCATAAACCACAACCTGGGGTGCTCTCTCCTCATCAGGAGAAAACTGAGGGGAAATGCTTGAATTTTATTTTCTCTTTATTTTTTTTTTTGTGGATTGCATGAAGGTATACTGAGAAGATTAGTGTTCATTCAAAAATGCATGCACTTTTGTTTCCTTTCATTGACTGCAATGCACACAAACTCCTGTTACAATTACCTTTTCTTTCCAAACATTATGAATTTTTCCCTGGATAAATGTTGCCCTTTTAATCACAGAAGTTTGATTGTTCTAAAGTCATTGTATCTCCCCAGGACTATTGCTCCCTTGTAGGCTTGTCAGTTATTTGGCTGGAAGTTTTTCCAAGGGCTGAGTTCTGTCCCAGACCTGAAGGGAGGCTGACAACCACAGTCTCAGGACTTCCACAAGTCTACCAACCAGTAAATCTATTCTTTTTTTCTCTTTTCTTTGTGTGTGTGTGTATGTTTCTCTCTGTGTGTATTGTTTCACTTTTTATCCCACTCTTCCTAAGACCTTCTAATGCTATCTTTTCCAAAGAAATGGGTACTGATAGTAAGGCACCATATGTTTCTTCTGGTCTGAGAGTTCAGGAGACTCGAATCTATGATTAATTACAGCATTGGACTAATGGTTTCCATCTGTCTTCAATTATCATCACTCTGGAAAGGGAGAAACAATTAGCTGCACTTCATATGTTTTAATGTCCCCAGTCACTACTCTCAAAACCCAGACGTAGGACATTGTCTTTGTGGGCTGTTATGTCAGTGGTTCTTTGTGTTCCCCGAACCCCAAGGCCTCCTCCTCAGAGAGAGAAAAAGTTAACCCACTGATTGTTTTCTTTAGTTTAGATCAGAGTAGGTCAGAGAAATGTTTAGGGACAGATTATATTTCTTCTCAGGCAGCAGGAAGCACAGGGCAGACCTGGGTACTAGGAGGTACCTGAGAGTTTACTAAGAAGGGACCATTTGGGAAATCAGATTCTGCAAAGTCTTCACTAAGGAGACAGAGGTACTCTCTATCTGGACATCATTCCCCACAGACAGTAAGGAGGGACCCTTTGTGACGCCCCAGGCTCCTTGGGCTGCAGATTCACACTGGGTTTGAAACAACTCCTCCCCGGGTGTGGACTAAGAGATACACTGAGTGGAGAGCCACAGTGCAAAACTCTCCATGCGTGAGGTGTCAGTGCCGGGTGGTGGTGGTGGTTGTGGTGATGGTGGTGGTGGTGGTGGTGGTGGTGGTGGTGGTGTGTGTGTGTGTGTGTGTGTGTGTGTGTGTGTGTGTGTGTGTTTTGCAGGATGTTACTAGGATCAGGTTCTGTCCCTCCCAGCAGTCCCAACACACGCACCTCCTCCTACCTTGGGTTTCCAGGGTTATAAGACTGGAGGAGTCTGACATGGAGAGCAGGGAAGAAATATGCAAAGTGAAGACATCCATTTTAGATCCACAGGCCACCTCCACAGGGGAAGCACCCTCATCATCCAGCTGGGGACTACAGTGTGATCCCTTTCCATCCTCCTTGCAAGATGGGCTCTGCCAGCCTAGCTCTCCTCATTGCTCTTCTCCAAGGTCAGGATCGTCACAGGATTTGAGATGAATGGGGTGGTGGGGTGGTGGTGGTGGTGGTGGTGGTGGTGGTGGTGGTGGTGGTGGTGGTGGTGGTGATGGTGGTGGTGGTGTGTGTGTGTGTAGAGGGAATATCTGATCTCTGAATCCTATCTCCACTGGTGTCTGTGCTCAGGTGACCTGGTGCAGTCTGGGGCAGAGGTGAAAAGACCTGGGGAATCTTCGAGGATCTCCTGTAAGGCATCTGAGTACAGCTTTACTGGAAGCTGGAGCCACTGGATTAGGCAGCCACCTGGAAAGGGCGTGGAATGGGTAGGAATGATTTATCCTGTTGACTCTGATACCAGGTACAACCCATCCTTCCAAGGAAAAGTCACCATCTCCACAGACAACTCCATCAGCACCACGTACCTGCAGTGGAGCAGCCTGAAGAACATGTATTACTGTGCAAGAGACACGGTGAGAGAACCCCCTTCCTGAGAGGGGCAGAAACCCTCAGCCTGATGCAGCTGCAGAGCAGGAGTCTCAGAGGCATCTCTCAGTCCAGCACCAGAGGACACAGTGTCTGTTGTCTCCTAGAGAGTGAGAATAAAAACACAGGTCACTGACATGACAGGGAGACATCTCACCACATGGGGGCACTGACGCCTCTTACTGGATTGGGTTTCTCTTAAGTGGCTCACTGTGTAACATATGATTAACCGTAGGGCTATAGAGCAGATTAAGTACAGTTTCTTCATGAAATTCTCAGAGTTCAGTCCTTGATGCCCTTGAAGAATGAGCAGGTGCATTGTCAAAATTGAAGAAAATGCTCAGCTCAAATTTTCTGGCCCTTTCTCAACACATCCATTCCCAATATTATTAGACCTTCTTTCCTTCTTTCTAATAAGTAGACATGTTATTTGCTTGCTTTCTAGCTTCATTCACTTGCCTGCATTCAACTTGATGTGGGAAACAGTTCTGGAGAAATCTCTTGGTGGAGCGGTAATGCTGTGGCATTCGCAAACTACTCATGGGTTCCAGACCTTATAACAGTCAGTTATACTCATAAGAAAATGATTGGTATAGTTTCCTGGTTAAAAGTGGCCTCATCAGGAGGAGACTCCAAAGCCTCTTGAGATAGGACGACCTTGGTTCAGGGAGAGGGTATTTGGGATTGATTGGATTCAGGCAGCAGCCAGGGAGAGGCCATGGTGAACAGGGATCTCCTACTATAAATCTCTGTAGTATTGACCTTGATTCTTCCAGGAAACAGTTCTCCCTACCCCTGACCTCTGTGAGCACTGAGGACCCATCTGTCTATTTCAGTGCAGGTGGACATAGACAGGGCAGTCAGTGTGACCCTCACAGGACAGCTCTGGGGCTGGACTGCATGGGGCTTACTGACCAGCAGGGGGAGCTCAGGACAAACAACAAGCACAGGATCCAGGAGCAGGTTCAGAGCTGAGCACAGGTGGGCCTTTCTCCGGAGTCTTGAGTTGGTTTTGTTCCCACAGCTCTCAAACAGATTCAATGGAAACCCTGTTTACAATCGTAGAGAGTGTACTAGTGTCTTCTAAATTGTACATGGAAACTCACACTGTCAAATAGTTGATTGTGACCCAAAGTGACTCTATCGGACAGGTTTGAACTTGTAAAAGGTATTTGCATAGAAGTGGTTGGTCTTGCAACATTCTGTCCTGTGATCGACAATTTTAATTTTTAGTTTCAACTCAGTTGAAAGTGTAGAAAATATGAGTAAAAATCAGCATAGCTACTCCCACAACAAGCTGCCAGGAAGAGCAGTCACTCTCTCTCCCAATATCTAAAGTCAAAGCAAAGCAAATAAAAATTGTTACATGACTCAATCATTATATAGTGTCCTTGATATTGCCTTGTCCATTTGAGCCAAACGTAGTAAAGATCAAGGGATTGGAATAATCTTTTAAGTTTCAGGATCCTTCTGCATTTAAACTCTGAAAATTTACTTTTACGGTGGGACTTTGTGAATCCTTACAATTATTATTGTCCATTCCTCGATTGTTTTGTTCCTTCAATAAACTCTTTAATTTTTGAGTGAAGCTCCAGTTTGATCTTTGGAAGGTGGAACAAAAAGGGAAGTAATATATACTTTTCTTGCCCATATATATCTACCAATCACTGCCAAATTCCTAAAAAAGAAAGAAAGAAAACAAACAATACATATGCAAATATATTAATGTATGAGGATGGGGAACTATATCTATGTGCATATATTTATAGGTTTAGAATTAAGGTAGCAGAAGGACATTGGGCCTCCACTCAAGTACTCCCTTAATGCAAGAATACTTTCTTCTACTAAATTGGCATTCTATGATTCTCACCTTCCTAACACAACCGCTGAAGACAAAGTGGATGAATAAGCAAGTGTGGTGAATAAAGCTGATGGTGCCCAGCTATCAAAAGATAAAGTGTCTGGACAGGGTCTTAAAGGCTTGAAGGTAAACAAGCGGCCATCTAGCACAAATGCAACAAAGCCCACGTGGAAGAAGCACACCAGCCTGTAGGCTCACGAGGAGCCAAAGGGATCAGGTATCAGGAATCATCAGAACAAAAATTTTTACCATAGTAAATGAGGGGGGCAGTGCGGAGAGGAGACCCACAGCCCATTTTTAGGCCACTGGAGACCCCTTGCAGAGGGGTCTTGGGGAGGAGACGAGCCAGTCAGGGTGCGATGTAGCAACGGTGAAAAATACAACTTTCCTCTCGTTCCTAAATGCTTCCTCCATCCCCCCATCCCCCACATATCATGATCCGAATTCTTCCTTGCAAGTCTGGCATGACCAGAGGATGTACACTGGTACAGATAGGAACTGGAAGCACAAGGAATCCAGGGAGGATGATCCCTTCAGGACCAGTGGTATGAGTGGCGATACTGGGAGCATAGAGGGAGGGTGGGTTGGAAAGGGGGAATCGATTACAAAGATCTACATGTGACCTCCTCCCTGAGGGATGGACAACAGAAAAGTGGGTGAAGGGAGACATTGGACAGGGCAAGATATGACAAAATAATAATTTATAAATTATCAAGGGCTCATGAGGGAGGGGGTAGTGGGGTGGGAGGGGGCAAAATGAGGACCTGATGCCAGGGGCTTAAGTGGAGAGTAAATATTTTGAGAATGATGAGGGCAATGAATGTACAAATGTGTTTTATACAATTGATGTATGTACGGATTGTTATAAGAGTTGTATGAACCACTAATAAAGTGATTAAAAATAACAATAGATGTACCATTTCTGCGAAAAAGTTATCATTGATAACTAATCCCTTGTGACAAGATTATATTTGTTGTGAATATAGTAGCTAAGGAGTACAGTATAAGATGAACTTTGGACATTCTCTTAGAGATTATTTCCCAAGCTGCTTAAGGTTGTGTCACAGTGTAAATTCCATAGCTTGTCCAAGGAACTTCTCCTTAAGATATGAGATGTTGCCACAGGATGTTGGAGTGCCTCATTTATTGCCTGCAATTATTCTGTATTTCCCTTCCTGATATCCTGTATCTGTTGAGCTCTTTCCTCACAAAAAAAATATCCCACTACACCAAATGAGTATCCATTCTGGCCAGGCAAACATGTCCACCAAGACATTCCCAAACTTCAGGTCACAGGTCACATGGAACATAAGAATTTTGGTCAAGGAACCAAAAGTCACCCAAAAGGTCAAATAAGACACTTGGAACCAAGAAGTACAAGGAGCTGTGTCTTGCCCGGCTACTGAGAGATATAGCATCTGGGGACGTAAAGGCTTGAAAGCAAATAAGCAGGCATCTAGCCCAGAAGCAAGAAAGCCCACACAGAAGCAGCTCACCAACATAGGTGATCGTGAAGGGCAGAGGAGACCAGGTCCCAAACAACAAAGGTGGGGTGGTGGCGAGAATCACATCACCGTGAATGAGGGGGAGTGCAAGATGGGGACCCAATGCCCATCTGTAGACAGCTGGACATCCCTTCCAGAGGGGTAGTGTGGAGGAGATGAGTCACTCAGGGTTCACTGTAGCAACAATGAAACTCAAAACCTTCCTCTAGTTCCTGAACGCTTCCTCCCTTCCCAATTATCATGACCCCAATTCTACCTTGCGGACCTGGTTATACCAGAGGATGTACAGCGGTGAAGTAGGTATCTGGAAACACAGGGAATCTAGGACAGATGAACCCCTCAATACCCGCGGTAGGAGTGGCTACACCAGGATGGAAGGGGGTGCAGAAAGGGAGAGCCAATCTTGGAGATCTATGTGTAACCTCCTCTCTGGGAAATGGGCAATGGGGAGGTGGGTGAGGGGAGACACCGGGGAGTGTAAGATAAGATATAATAATTATTTATAAACTATCAAGGGACCAGGGGGAAGGGGGGAGCAGGGAGGGAGGGGAAGGGGGAAAAATGGGAAACCAGGCTGATTCCAGGAACCCAAGTGGAAGGTGAATTTTGAGAATGACGAGTGCAAAGAATGTATAAGGGTGCTTTGCTCAATTGATGTATGTACGGATTGTGATAAGAGTTGTATGAGCCCAATAAAAAGATTTATTAATTTAAAAAAGAATCTTAACCTCACCCTAATGCATATTCGTAACCATCCCTGTGAAATATGTTTCACATCCTTAATCCTATACATTTACTTGTTGGTATATATTTCCAAACCTTTAAGCCATGCCTACCATCTTTTTCAGAGGCTTTCTTTGGGGAATCTTCTGCCTCAGTCCTTGCTTGATCCAAGGAGAGCGGGTCCCTTTCACTGTCATGCAGCCCTGTGTTTGTTTCTAGCAGGAGTCATGTTGGTAACACAGTTCCTTTCGTCGAGTGTGCTTTTCAACATGATGGAATACACTGTCATATAGAGTCTCTATGAGTCGGAATCCACTGATGGCAGTGAGTGTGGTGTTGGTGTTAGCACAAAGAAGATGATGGGGTCAGACTTGCAGTTTCTGAGAAGATTGGGAACTTCTCTTCTTTATTCCTGGGCTTCTAATATGCAGAGCACTTCATCAATTTCCAGGTAAAGTCTCAAACCTAGTGAAAAACATTTCATCATAGACAGGGTTCTCTAGGATCCATAGACCTTTTCCATAGGACATCAATGTCCTGTGGAGATTCCTCTGCCTAGCTATTACTTCTCTCTAGCAGTGTCAAGATTCCAAAAATGGGCTGGATTACTGAGGCTTCCATTACTTGTCATCAGTGATTATTTTCCCTGTTCCTATTTGTCCAAGATTTGGGTCCAAGAGTGAGAAATCATCATAGATCCTCTGCATAGGCTTTGCTGTCTCTGATGCCTAGATGCTGCTGGAGCTGGAGCTGCCAAAACCTTCAGAAAAGGTTGCAGTAGTTGTGAGCAATATATTTCAATAGCAGAAAACAACATCTCATCTTTAAGGAACTGATGATGCTCAAGCTCCAGAAAAATATACAGACTCAAATCTGTTCTCCCTGCATCTGAGCTCAATGACACTGAGGACGTGGCTGTCCATTAATGTGTGAGGGAAACAGAGGACTCACTACCATCACAAACACAAACGTCCCTGTAATGATGGTATTGGTCTATGGGGATAACTTGGGTTGTGGAAAGGACAGGGGCAAGAATTCTGAGACCATAGAAATGGGGGAGGCATGGGAACAAGGAGCATCCTATTAGCATATAGAGTTTCAGTTCCCTCCAAAATGACCACTCTGTGAATATTTATTACAAAACCCCACAGATATTGCGCTGTTTATACATTTGTAGATTTTATGCTGTGGTAGTTACACAATTTCATGTTAACTTGATAAAAGACTGAAGGTGAAGGGGTGGATTCTAGCCCATCAATCAGATCAAAGCATGGTGATCCCTTCTTGTGCGTGTGGCCTTCTTATGAGTCTTCTCGGAAGTGTTTTCTTGAATCTCCCATTAGAAGAGGTAGATCTCTCTCTCTCTCTCTCTCTCTCTCTCTCTCTCTCTCTCTCTCTCTCTCTCTCTCTCTCTCTCTCTGTCTGTCTCTCATTTTCATGTTGACAAGCCACGTGGAGCCACAGTGATGGCAACCAAAGCCCTGAAGATGCGTCCACTGCCATTAGATCCCCAGGACTTTCCACTTGCCTGCGATCATCCTGCATTCAGCATCATTGCATGTGCTATGTGACTTAAAAGAGGAATTCAGACATATGGGCTAATATCAGACCTATGAGCTAATATTGAACTTATAAATTTTATCTCTACTGGCTGGGATGTTTCATTGATGTGTAATTACTTCTTGATATAAAGTTATCTTTTACACATATATGAGTAGCAATGGACTTGTTTCGCTAGACAACCTGGTTTAACACATATGCAAATATGACATTGTATGTATTCATGAATACCTGTTTTATATACAAATGCTATTTGTATCACTGATAGCTAGTACATGTAGTTAATGATTTTCATAGCCTGAATGGCTGTGTTGGACTGAATTAATTAATGACTGCTGTTTCCATTTACTGGAACCAGAAAACGATGAGTATGCTATATCATAAGTTAGGAGGGCAGGGGGTGGGGGAGGAAACTAATAAATATAAGAACTCAAATGAAGTGGAAGGAACACATTAAGTAAGCCAATTAAAAGAAAAGTGACTTTTAGGAGATAATGTTAAATAATCAATATCGAGTTTTCCTGATCATGACAAAAGAAGTAGGACCAGGGAGGAGATTTCATTCTTCATGTTTTCTGTACACATTCTATGATCAACTTCAGGCCCAAAGTTAAAGAGTATCACTGAAATGTGGAAATTCCATGGAAAGCAAAAAACAAGACAAAACAAAACAAAAAACATCTAATAAGGTTCCCTTGTAATACAAGAAACAGATTAGAGAGTTACCCATCATAATCATGTGTACCCATCTCTTAAAAGGGATGGGAGAGGATGCAGTATGAGCTCTTATGTCACAAAGGTTGTTGTGTCTGTAATATAAGGTTTATAAATTAGAAAGTACTTTTCAAAAATATTGATAATATACAATGATTAAAGCAATGCTTGATAAAAATCCTAACTAAGAGTTCTGTTTTCCCTTGAGAGTGCTTGTGTTTCTTTGAGTCTGAGGGAGAACTCTGGCCCATGATCTCTACTCATCTGCTTCAAATTTCAGGGGACATGCAAATGTAGCTCTCTGCCTGCTGATAAGCCGGCCACAGTCCCTGATGTGGGAGATCTCAGAGGACAGCCCCAGTCTCTGGGGTCTCTGATATTTCCATTTGTGCCCAGGAGCTAGTCCATAGGACACACCATGAATTTTGGCCAGACTTTGGCATTCATTTTTGGCTATTTTACATGGCAATTGTGATAGACTTTGCTCTGTGTGTTTAAAATTGTGAGGGCAATTGTTTGTATGTGGGTTGTATAATCAGAGTGCCTCTGTGTTTGCAGGTGTCCAGGGTGAGGTGCAGCTAGCGGAGTCTGGAGGTGAACTAACAAAGCCTGGTGGCTCTCTGAGACTCTCCTGTGCAGACTCTGGATTCACTTTCAGTGACTCTTACATGCACTGAATCCGCCAGGCTCCAGGAAAGGGCCTGCAGTGGATCGCAGCCATTAGTGGTGATGGTACATATTCTACACCAACTCCGCGAAGGGTCCATTTACTATCTCCAGAGATAACTCCAAGAACACACTCTTATCTTCAAATGAATAATCTGAAAGTTGAGTACATGTCCATGTATTACTGTACAAGAGACACAGTGAGGGGAACTCAGTGAGAGCCCAGACACAAACTTCCCCTGTAGGGAGGAGACTGGTCTCCAGGGAGGTGCTCAGGACCCACAGAGCATAGGACTCAGCCCCAGAGCAGGAGCATCTGGAGTTTCAAGGCTTGTGGTCACATGTGGATTCTTCTAAATCTCACAGTTCCCTAGGGAATCTATCTCTAATTTAAAAATATTAATTATATGCCTACTCCTTATATCTTTGATTTCAAAAGTTATGTTGTAACACGAGAATATATTCTGTCTTACAGCAACAGTCTGTCCCTGAAGGACAAGAAATGACACTCTCAGGGGTCCCTGTTTCAGAATTCTCATGACGCTCAGATAAATACTTTTCAACTAGACTCAGGGGAAATGGAGGGATGGAGGTCTGGGTAAAGATAACCATTAAGTGTTTTTGTATTGGCTGGAAATTTAATAGTATATCCTTCCACCACACTTTGAGAAGTATTCTGACAATCATTTAGTTAATGATTTAGCTGAAATTTAAGCAGTTATCCTATGTTTTAAATTTAATCATTCAGAATATGCAGGGTTTTGTATTTGGTTTGGTTTGGTTATTTTTCCAAACCATGGTGGCCTAGTACTTTTTTCTTTCTTTTTTGATTTTCTGTTTTGCCTTTTTAACATGCATATGAGGCCATAGAAAATGTTTGGCATGGTTAAAGCACATCTTTTTGGTCACAGGACCACTTTATCTCCAGGAGTCATGGGGCAGGCTGCAGTTGACTTCCTACCAGTATCACAGTTTCCAGCACTCCACTCCTGTCCCTGCCTCCCCATTCACAACCCTGCTATCTCTCTGTTCTACTCCAAGAACAAGGGAATCCCCCTCATCCTGGATATCCATGTTCCCCCTTCCCTAAGTTTATTCCTACTCATTCTCACCACGATGTCTTTGCACATGAAAGGAACTGGAAGTTTCCATCACAGTAACATCTTCCCTGATGGTAGGTCCTAAGATGAATGATGCAGAAAATAACAAACTGCTCATTACTGCACTGTCCTGACAGCCTCCGTCTCCTCTAATTCACCAGCAACCATCTGACATAGCCTTGTCCCTGCCTTCTGCCACACCATAATGTGCCTTTTCTCTAGAGCCATGTTTTCCATGCAGATACACTGTGCAATTGCTTGTCCCAGCTCAGCCTTCTGTGACATGAAGGAATGACGTCCATAGAAAGTATCTACACCATTCAAGTGTTCCTTTGCAAATGCTCAGAAGCAAAGCCTGAGCTCCTCACAATTAAAAAACAAGCCAACGGACAAAGAACAAAGAAACATATTTGAAATGCTTCATTATATTGTTTGTACTTTTTCTGCCATTTCTCCTAGATAATAAATTTTAAACTGCCAGGTTTCCCCCTCAAAACTTATGAATAAATTTCTCCCTCATTTGTCCTTAATTATCTGTCCCCCAGACAGCTCAAGCATAGGATCTTGAGAACGGACGGTGCAGGACCAGACAGTGTTCTGTTCTGCTGTGCACAGGGTCCCTGTGGGTCAAAACTGACTCAATACCATCCATCCACAACAACCACATGACCCAGAACTCTAATCCTGCCTTCATTCAGAACACGATGCTTTAGTGGGAAGAAGACATGCTAACTGCCCAATAATTGGTCTATTGCCTGTAGGACCCCTGTCCTGTAGCAATTTTAAAAGGCTTCAGCATAATGACCAGGGCTCATATGAAAATGTTTTAAGAAAATGGAAAACTGCAATGATGAGAAAAAGGGCAAAGAATTTGTGCCACATTTCCTTTTTCCCTTTTAAACTCTTTAGGGCTTTGTACCTACTTATTCTTCAAGGGTAGCAAGAGCAGTCCTAAGAATTAATTTGGAAATTTTTGCTCATCCATCTTACAACACTGACCTTTTTTTAAAAAATCACTTTATTGGGAGCTTGTACAACTCTTATCAATCATAATAGATACATCCATCCATTATGTCAAGCACATCTGTACATTTGTTGTCATCATCATTCTCAAAACATTGTCTTTCTACTTGAGCCTTTGGTATCAGCTCATTTTCCTCTTCCCTCCCAACTCACCCCTCCCTCCTGAACCCTTGATAATTTATAAATTATTATTTTGTCATCTCTTACATTGTCTGATATCTACCTTCACCCACTTTTCTGTTTTATAACCAGGGAGTGGGTTACATGTAGATCATTGTGATCAGTTTCCCCCTTCCCCCCCAACTTCACCTTCCCCCCCACCTTCCCTTTGCCTTCCTTGTATGACAACTCTTATTATTAGTCCTGAGGACAACCTCAACCTTGCCTCTTCCAAAATCTCAAGGGACATTAAGAAGGAAATGCTGTGAATCCTTCATAGATATAAAAAACATTTTTACATCTCTGTATGTAGTATTATTCCTAAAAACCAGAAATCTATAAATATAATCTTATGTATTGTGTTAGTAGAAGAATAAAATGAATTATATATGATAACAATTTAGCATAGAACAGTAATATAATACATGTTACCAAGGATATTATCAGCATGCCCTTTCCAACACACTTAAAACACTCATATCTGTTCTAGGAACAGAACCCTCGGATCTCAGAAGTCATGCAACTTCATTTATTGCTATGTAGTAGGAGGGAATGCAAATCCACCCCTCCCTCTGCTGATGAAAGCCAACACAGCCCCAACCCTGCAGCTCTGGAAGTGCTCCTGGATTCTCAGGAGTCCCAACTCAGTGATCAGGACTGAGCACAACACAGAAAGCCTGGCCTCTTAGCTGAAAGGGGCTTGTCCTTGTTGCTATTTTAACAGGTGATTTTGTCATGAACCAGTTTGTGTGCTTGGGTGTGAGTGGGAGACACGGTGAACATGTCTGATGGTTTTCCTGCCATGGATATCTGTGTTTGCAGAAGTCCAGAGTGAGGTGCAGCTAGTGGAGTATGGGGTTCCTTGGGGGTCTCTGAGATTCTCCAGTGCAACCTCAAGATTGCCCTTCAATAGCTATGCATGATCTGTGTCCACCAGGCTCCAGGGAAGGACCTGCAGTGGGTGTCAAGTGGTGATGGTGCATACTACAAAGACTTCTCCAAGATGTTTTTGTATCTCCAAGAACTGCTGCATCTGCATATGAACAGCCTGGAATTCGAGGACATGCCTTTTTATTTCTGTGCTACCATCACAGTGAGGAGAATTCAGACTGAACCAGGACACAAACCTCTCCTTCAGGGAGGAAACAGGCCCCCAGGGGGCGCGCAAGACCCACAGAGTCAAGCCTCAGGTCCAGGAGCAGGTGCAGATGGGGACATTCAGGACTGTTTTTCTGTTGTGATATTGGTGTTCTTCTCCATCTTGCAGTTTCCCTCAGAGAATCTCTTAATGATTATACTACCAGCTTTGCCTATCCTGTTTATACTACCAGCTTTGCCTATCCCTGATATTTCATACACTTAAAGAGCTGTATCATAACAAAGAAAATATTCTTCAGATATATCAGCCTTTTTTCGTGTGGAGTAAAATGATTTTGCCAGGCAGTCCTCAGGATCAAGGTCCAGATGAAACTCATGGAAACTTGGTGATTTGGATCTAATGAAATTGAGGGAAGATGGGGCGACAGGGTACTGCCAGAGGTGAGCTATTTGAATTAAATCAGAAAGACTGGCTATTCAAACTTACCAAGTGATGCCTGAAGAGAAAGACTTGGTGATGTTACTTCTGAAGGGACAGACTGAGAGCAGAGGCTTCCATAGAATTTCCCGATTGTGACATTGATTTCCCGGCTATAGTTATGTAGGCAGCAAGTTAGGGAACAAACCATATGAAAACAGAATGTGGCTCCCATATGACTCTCATCTTTAGTAGGAAGTGTGCAGGTCGAACTCAGCACTGGTCCAAAGCCTCTTTGTGTCTTCTCTATTTTCTGTCTCTCTTGTTCAGCAAGATGCCATGATTCAGGAATGTTTATGCTTCCCAATGCAAGTCTGTTCACATTCGCAATATGCCATGTTCATGGATAAAGAGGCCCAATACCAAGGAAATGTTAAAACTACCCAGTACTGTCACTAAGTACAATGTAATCGTGATCCAAATGCCAATTTACCCCTTTAAAGAACTGGAAAATAATTACTCACTTTATATGGAGAATCCTAGGATAATCAAGGGACCCAAAAATATTTGGATCAAGTTAGGGGGACTCACACAAACTGACCTCAAAAGTATTACACCGCCACAGCAGTAAAAACAGCCTGGTACTCATACAATGTTGACCAATGAAATAGAATAGAAAACTAATAAATAATCCATCCACATACAGGCAACCCTTCAACAAAGGCCATAGGAACTGTATAAGGGAGAGCGACGTTATCTTCAACAATGGGGTTGGCACAATTGACTCGTCACCCTCAGAAGAATGAAAGACAACCCAAACCTCAGCCATGTACAAAAATGAATACAAGATGGGTCAAGGACCTAATGTAAATCCCAGAGGTATAGAGACCATCTATAAGGAGGCAGGGACACACGCAAGTGCCCCACTGCAGGGCATCCATATACTATCGAACACAGCAAAGGACATACACACAAAGAAGACAACAGAGATGAGAGTGTCCTCTGAAATCATATATGTGCATTATAAGAGTAAATAGGAAAGTCAAGCAACAAATGAAAAACAAAAAGATCTTGTGATTTTAAGCTACAAGGTTTCATGTCTGTTTAGTGTACAACAATAGACAACTGGAGAAAAAATCTATTGCATTTTCCTTGAGGCCATATTTTCTATCATTTCCATATTTCAGTATTTTGAAAGATGCAGTACACCTTGATTAAGCGACCGGTCAAGCCCAACCCGAGGAGATGGGGACTACAAACAAATCCAGAAATCTGAGTCTAAAAGACCTCAATGTTTCTTCTTCAGAGTGCAGGGATCACTCGGGAGCTGAGGTTGTTAGTTTATTGTGCCAACCTGGCTAATAAAAACATTAATTGAAATGCGGAGAGATAAATAGCTCGGAGAGCCTCGCCTCTCTTGTCTCTTGCTCTTTGATCATTGATCATCGGACCAGTGTGCAGCTACCTTACTTTTTCTTTGCCTCAATTTGCAAGCTACACTACCTGTGGGACACCTAATCCATGGACTGTGTCGCTGTAATTTGAGGTTCCTTCAAGACCTGATCCTCCACACCATTGTAATCTACATCTTTTGAGCTGGGGACTGTCGGACCCTGTCATCTGGCTGACTGTTGACCTGACTTGCTGTGTGCTGCCTGTAGCCAGGTAGCCTGAATTACTCTACAGAGGACTACCCAGCAGCCCTCAAGACTTGAAGGACTGCCAGTGTCTCACAACTCTCTCATAGGAGTGAATGGCGATGAGCCATATGTACTGCTTTATAATTTAATTAACTGTTTATTTCGTATGTTATCTATCTATCTATGTAAATATGTAAGATGACATTGCCTATTCCTGTAAATAATTATAGTCAGAAGAAGCTCAATGAGTTCTAATCAGTCTTATAGGGTTCCTATGAGTCAGAATAGATTTGGTTTTGAAAGAAGAGATTGTTCATTTCTAGCTCAGTTGCTTGGTTTTCTGATTTTCCCTCAGTCAGAAGAATATCTGGCGTGTTCATAACTCTCAGACCTCACAAAGAAAAATTAATTCATGAGTTAGTGGATGCATATGTTCAAATCAAACAACACTGCTACCTTGGAACTCTGATTTTGTAATTTCAAATATTGGAATTTGGAGAGCCTACTAATTCAAGGTATGCCTGTTGGTCACATCACTCCCATCTCTGTCATCCAACTTTATTCAAGAATCATCCCTGGAGACACTTTCTTGTGGAACTGAGGTGCCTGCACCTTAGTATACTATTCATAGCCCCAAACTCCTATAACAGCCAGGAACACTCCTAGACAAATGCCTGTTGTGGTTTCTTACTTAATGAGACCACCCCCATCACCGCCCTGCAATCAGGGGATTTCAAACCCTTCTGAGTCAGGGAGCCTTTGATACAGAAATGTCTGCCTCCTATCTCTTCCTCCTCCTGATGGTGCTGGGTCTCCCATCGGGTCAGTGGCAGGGAGATGCAGTGAATGACAGCACATTCAAAGACATATGGGGCCTTTAATGCTTATTTCATAAGACTCCAGGGGTCCTGCACCACATGCAGCTACAGGAGTCAAGCAATCAAGTGGTGAAGCCTTTACAGACTCTCCCTCTCACCTGTACCATCGCTAGGGACTCCATCTCCAGCAACAATGTTACTTGGGACTGGATCAGACAGAGCCCTGGGAGAAGCCTTAAGTGGATGGGAAGGAACTTCTATTGGTCAGAGTGGTTTAGCGAATACACACCATCCCTGAGACCATAGTCATTGACCAACACACATCCAAGATCCAGCTCTCCCTGCAGCTGAGCTCTGTGACCACTGACAAGCACTGTGCAAGGAGATAAGGAGAGGGAAAGTCGATGTGAGTCCCCACACAACCTACCATGCAGGACAGCTGGAGGCTGAACTAAGAGAGCTCTTATACCAGCAGGGGTAGCTCAGGCCCAGGAGCACAGATGAAATCTTCTGCTGTGTCTTGGGTTCATTTTGTTCCCACTGCTTAGGAGCAGATTGAGAGGAAACTCCAGTAGAAACTGTTCGGGAGAGTATGGGGGTGGGGGTCATTTTGACATTGTATGCCAGGTTTTTTCTCTTTTTTTAATTTGAGTAATTTCTTTTAAAATTTGGTTAGTAATCTCCATGTCCTTAAATATAGACACTGGTATCTTGTTCAGAATTGCATTAAAGTGATAGATCACTTAGAGTGTCTTATTTTCACAAAGTTAAGGCTTACTACTTACTCATGATTATGACCCATTATTTGAATGATGTGTATGTCTTTTGGTTTCTTGGAATAGTGTTTTCTTTCTATGAGATTTTTGTTTCTCTGCTTAGGCTTATTCCAATTTGTTTTATGCTTGAGGTGGCTATTGCAAATTGTATTATTTTCTGATTTTCTTTTAAGAGCTTTCTCTATTGGTATGTGGGAACCAAACTGATTTTCTATGTTTACCTTATAACTTGTGAAATGGCTTACCCTTCCAACTAGTTGCAATAATTTTCTTCTCAAGCTTTTGCGTTTTCTATGTTTAGAGAGTTTTACTTCTTTATTACCATTTGGATGCCTCTGTTTTTCATTTGTTGATTGATAGCTATAGTTAAGATTTGCAGCATGATATGAAATAAGATTCGTATTTAATGGTATCCTTAATCTGGTTCCAATTAGAAAGTTGAATGAGTTCACTTCCTCTCCATGGAGTGCAATGTTTGCCATTGGCATTGCATTTTGCTGTTTTAAGACCTATCAAATCAGTTTGAACTCACAGAAACACTAGAGAAAACAATTAAACACAGGTCTTGCCTCATCCTCACAATTTTCATGTATGAGGCCTTTGTTGTGGTTACTGTGGCAATGTATATTCTTAAAGGTCATCCTTTTAAAAATGACCTTATGCTTTATCAAGCAGGATGTCCTCTTCCAAGTTCTGATTTCCTTGACACATATTCAAAGTACTTGAGATGAAGTAATAACATGCTCACTTCTTTCTACTAATGATTACAAGTGTACATCATCCAATATATGATTGTTTGTTCTTCTGGCAGTCCATCACACCATGAAATTATTCACCAGTACCATAATTCAAATAAATTGTTTAAATTTAGATCTTTCTCATTCATTCTCCATCTTTCACGTGCATATGAGACAATTGAAAACTTCATAGCTTGGGCCAGGTGTATCTCAGTCCTCAAAGGGACATCCTTGCTCTTCAATCTTTGAAGAGTTCTGAGCAACAGGTTTGCTCAATGAAATGCATCATTGACTGGGGTTTCCATGAATATTAATTGTAGATCCATGCAAAATGAACTCCATCCCAACTTTAATCTTGTCTCTATTTCCCATATTTTCCATTGTCCCATAGATTCATTTTGTTTACATTGAATTGTGGTGTACAGAGAAGGCAGAAATTCCTGGACTTCATCAGTAAGTTTTCAAATCCTGCTATCATCTTAGAACATGTTTTCAAATCCTGCTATCTTAGAACATGTAGCTTTATGTCACCTGCATATCACAGATTATTAGCAGAGTTTCCTACAACCTTGATGTGTTTTCCATTTAGTACAGCTTCTCGTGTTATTTGTCCCATTTAGCATGTTATGCAGAGAAACTGCTGACATGTTCTATGATTCTGTATTTCTGTGATGCACAATGAACACCCATGGAAGCAACAAACCAAAAATCACACCACATTGAGCTTAGATATGAAAAATGACTTCATCAAAGTGCTTAAAATGCTTTCCAGATAATATGGCTATTCTATAACCACCCATTCCAAGAAAATATCTTCAAAAAAAAACCCAATGCCAATCAAACAAACAATAATAGCAGCAATGATTAATGTGAGTTAATATATTTGTATTTTTGCAACTTAAATGTCTCCTTCAGTCAAGTTCCATTTCATACCTTTGCCTATTTTGAGTCTCAAAACCCTACATGTTCCACTGTCATTACTGGCAGTAAGTGAGATGGCATGATAAAGAGAGAGAAGTTAACTCTCCAGCAAATATGCAGAGGAATGAGAAAACATGGTAAAATAAATGTCCACTCTTAACTGAGGTTTTTAAAATATCAGAATCTCTTAACATTCTCTGTGCTTTCTGTGTCCCAACAGTTTCTCTGATTTTCAGTCTAAGGAGATTGATTCCTCGATAGATGGAAGCAAATCTTAAGAAAGAGGAGGAACAATGCATGAATACTTTCTTTTATTAAATTGGCACTCTATGATGCTCACTCTCCCGACACAACTGCTGAAGCCAAAGTGGGTGAACAAGTAAATGTGGTGAAGAAAGCTGATGGTGCCCGGCTAACAAAAGAGATAGTGACTGGGGTCTTAAAGGCTTGAAGATACACAAGCGGCCATCTAGCTCAGAAGCAACAAATCCCACATGGAAGAACACACAAGCCTGTGTGATCGAGTGGTCCCAAAGGGATCAGTTATCAGGCATCAAAGAACAAAAAAATCATACCATTGACTGCACACCTCCATGATAGGATCGCTGAAGACAAATGCGTGCATAAGCAAATGTGGCGAAGAAAGCTGATGGTGCCCAGCTATCAAAAGAGATAGTGTCTGGGGTCTTAAAAGCTTGAAGGTGAACAAGCGGCCATCTAGCTCAGACGCAAAAAAGCCCAAATGGAAGAAGCACACCAACCAGTGCGATCACGGGGTGCCAAAGGGACCAGTATAAGTATCATGCAAAAAAAAGACATATATGTGTGTGTATGTATGTATGTATATGTATGTATGTGTGTGTGTATATATGTATATATATATGTATATATACATATATATACATACCATATTGAATGAAGGGGGAAGTGCAGAGTGGAGACCCAGGGCCCAAGTGTCGGCCACTGGAGATCCCCTCATAGAGGGGTTTAGGAGAGGAGACGAGTCAGTCAGGGTGCGAGGTAGTACCGATGAAAAACACAGCTTTCCCCCAGATCCTGGATGCTTCCTCCCCCCAACTACCATGATCCGAATTCTACCTTGCAGGACTGGCTAGGGCAGAGGTTGTACAATGGTGCATATGGGGGCTGGAGGCACAGGGAATCCAGGGTGGATGATACCTTCAGGACCAAGGGTGTGAGGGGCGATGCTGGGAAAGTGGAGGGTGAGTGGGTTGGAAAGGGGGAACTGATTACAAGGACCCACATGTGACCTCCTCCCTGGGAGAGGGACAGCAGAGAAGGGGGGAAAGGGATACTCTGGATAGGGCAAGATATGACAAAATAACAATGTATAAATTACCAAGGGCACATGAGGGAGAGGGGAGCGGAGAGGGAGGGGGAAAAAAGAGGACCTGATGTAAAGGGCTTAAGTGGAGAGCAAATGCTTTGAGAATGATTGGGGCAGGGAACGTGCGGATGTGCTTTATACAATTGATGTATGTATATGTATGTTTGTGATAAGAGTTGTATGAGCCCCTAATAAAATGTAAAAAAAGAAAATGATTAGGGCAAAGAATGTACAGATGTGCTTTATACAATTGATGTATGTATATGTATGGATTGTGATAGGAGTTGTATGAGCCCCTACTAAAATGTTTTTTTAAAAAGAAATATAAAAAAAAGAAAGAGGAGGAGATTAGACTTTTTCTTTTCAGTTTCTGAGAAAAGATTGGAAGTTTCTCTACTTTTTTTCTTCTTTCTTCTGGGGTTTCTAACATTCAGATCACCTCTTCAATATCCAGGTTAAGTTTTAAAACTTAGTGAAAAACATCACGTTGTGGGAAGAGTTCTCATTGAACTGGAGCCGGGTTGCCACCAGGCACTAGGGATATCAGGCCTCTATTGACCTGTGAGACATGACGTTGCTGGAAGCATCTGTGTACAGAGGCATGGGAACCTCAAAGGAGTTTCTTCCGTGTGAAAATAACAACCAGGCTGAACTTCATAGCAGGGTTCCAGATTCCCAGGAATTCCACGGGCTGTATTGCTCAGAGATAGAAACTACTGCTTGGGGCACAATTAATCTGAAAAACTTGCTGGACTCACGGCTTTCCCAAAGACCCAAGATTCTCAAAGAGCGAGCATAAGTTTGACGGAAAAACAAACTGCCGGTGGCGCCTTTTGACCTTGAAACCGGCAAGAAGCAAGATTTCCCTTAAACCATGAATCTCAGAAACATTGTGACAGTGAAGGAAAACCAGTGAGAGCAGATGTACTTCCAATAATCCAACACTTAAATTAGACCTCATACCTAAATCCTATCCTAAAAACAACCCTAATCCTAAACCTAAACTAGGTGAAAAGCTAACCCTAGGTGTAAACCTAAACACAGATGTACCCTAAGCCTAGGTCTAACTGTATTCTCCTAACCTTAAACTTAACCCTAACCTAAGGCTCACCCTAAAGCAAACCCTAACCATAACCGTATGTCTACCCTAAGGCTAACACTAATCCTAACCCCAAATCTGATGTGAACATGCAGCTCCCCCTACAACTAACCTTACTCCTAACCGTCATCCTTCGCCTGAACCTAACTTAACTCTATCCCTCACCTTCAATCGAAGCCTCCATAGCACCGTTAATGTTATCCAATCCCTTAAACTAGACAGAGAGCTAAACTTAACCATAACCAAAACGGACGGAACACACAAACCGTAAGCCTGAACCCAACTCTTAACCTCGCACACTGTCTAACCCTCACACAAATATTAACCCCAACCCATATCTAAACAGTCAAGTTTACCATACGCCTAAATGAGACAATAGGTTCACTCATCCTTAAGCACTAAACCCTACTCTTACCTTCCACTTCACACAGCCCCTACATTTGATCCTCAGACTTACCATAACCCGAATCCTCACACAGCCGTAACTCTAACGTGAACTCTAACTCTGTCCCTAAACATGCCCAAATGCCTGTACCTATGCCCGTCTAAAGTTAAACCTAAACCGAAATCTTCTGTGCCACCATTTTGCAGCAGTTTAAAGAAGTACACTGGGAAAGATTTTTCTGCATGCAAGAAAGAGCAGGCGGCGTGCCTGAACTGAGAATATCATGCTGCACGAGCTCTTTGGCCTCAGATGCTAGAAGTGCCATGAGTGGGAACTATAAAGAAACGGGACTTTACTTTCTCCATGATCATCAACCTTTGTGGATTCTCTTTGTTCTAGACGCCTGAAATAAAGACAGTTGTCCTGAGTCACCTAAACCTCCACCGAGTGGTCTTAGTGAGGCGCGGGAACATGCCGGTATCAGAGAATTCCGAAGAAGGCTGAACGTCCACAATTAAATGGTCATTGCCCAGAAATGAAGCGCCAGCCGGATCAGCCTGGGAAACAAGCTTCCATTAGACAATGAAGATGTGAGAATCTGGTACGGCCACAGTTCACGGTTTCCATAGATCCATGCAATTCCGTGTTGAATTTCAGTCCGAAAATGAAACCGCTGGAGCCTCTGTTCAGCAGGCCCTGGTGTAGCTCCCAGAGGCACAATGGTGCTCCTCTAGAATTTGGACGAAAAACGTTTTCACGGGAATAAGCAACCTTGATCAAGCCAGGTGGGTCTTGGAAAAACGAAATTGCTGCGTGTGCCTGGAATACTGACAAGCACACACGTGTGTCACTCCATGGCGCATTCAGCACAGGAATCTGCATCGATTGAGCCAAGACAAAGGAAAGTTCAGGGAGGCAGCACCCGTGTAGAAAAGCATTTGTTCTTCAAAGAGGCCAATATTGTGAAACGACATACCCATGGCAAATAGTTTTCATCGGCAGAGTTTCATGGAGCAATATTGCGGGGAGAGAAAAGGCACCACCTGAGGGAGGCACGCTCAAAAAAACTACGTAGGGCAGGAGACGGGTCGCCCCCGGCACTAGGGGTGTCGGGCCTCAACATTGTAAGCAGAGTTCACTGAAGTCCCTGAGTGAAGTTTTCTCCAGTATCCTACGTCTACGTTCCTAAAATTTACTCTGCGGTTTCTGATGACTCTGGGTTACGAACGGCCACCATTCACCGTTCTACTTACACTCGTGCGTCTCCATCAACCATAAAGGAAAGGGAGGACACGCAGATGCTGGCAGCTAAATTCAGCAGAGTTTGTCTCAACACAAAAGAGAGCTCTGTGGGGACCCGTCTTCCATGGTAAAACATTTCCTAACGAATAAGAAATCTTCCCATCGCAATGACAATATGAGAGAATTGTCACCGGTGGATTTGCCGATGTGCCTACAAACATCTTCAGGCCATGAAGTAGTGAAGCATGGGAACCCAGGCGCTTCACCCTTTTTCCTAGACCAGTGAAACTTAAAGAGCCACTATTGACCTGTGTGACATGACGTTGCTGGAAGCATCAGTGTACAGAGGCATGGGAATCTCAAAGGAGTTTCTTCCGTGTGAAAATAACAACCAGGCTGAACTTCATGGCAGGGTTCCAGATTCCCAGGAATTCCACGTGCTGTATTGCTCAGGGATAGAACCTACTGCTTGGGGCACACTTAATCTGAAAAGCTTGCTGGACTCACGGTTTTCCCAAAGACCCATGATTCTCAAAGAGCGAGCGTAAGTTTGACGGAAAAAAACAAACTGCCGGTGGTGCCTTTTTAACCTTGAAACCGGCAAGAAGCAAGATTTCTCTTAAACCTTGAATCTCAGAAACATTTTGATCGTGAAGGAAAACCAGTGAGAGCAGATGTACTTCCAATAATCCAACACTTAAATTAAACCTCAAACCTAAATCCTATCCTAAAACCAACCCTAATCCTAACCCTAACCTAGGTGAAAACCTAACCCTAGGTCTGAACCTAAACAGAGATGTAACCCTAAGCCTAGGTCTAACTCTGTAAACTCCTAAACTTAAACTTAACCCTAACCTAAGGCTCACCCGAAACCAAGCCCTAACCATAACCGTATGTCTACCCTAAGGCTAACCCTAATCCTAACCCCAAATCTGATGTGAACATGCAGTTCCCCTTACAACTAACCTTACTCCTAACCGTCATCCTTCGCCTGAACCTAACTTAACTCTATCCCTCACCTTCAATCGAAGCCTCCATAGCACCGTTAATGTAATCCAATCCCTTAAACTAGACAGAGAGCTAAACTTAACCATAACCAAAACGGACGTAACACACAAACCGTAAGCCTGAACCCAACTCTTAACCTCGCACACTGTCTAACCCTCACACAAATATTAACCCCAACCCATATCTAAACAGTCAAGTTTACCATAGGCCTAAATGAGACAATAGGTTCGCTCATCCTTAAGCACTAAACCCTACTCTTACCTTCCACCTCACACTGCCCCTACATTTGATCCTCAGACTTACCATAACCCGAATCCTCACACAGCCGTAACTCTAACGTGAACTCTAACTCTGTCCCTAAACATGCCCAAATGCCTGTACCTATGCCCGTCTAAAGTTAAACCTAAACCGAAATCTTCTGTGCCACCATTTTGCAGCAATTTAAAGAAGTACACTGGGAAAGATTTTTCTGCAAGAAAGAAACTGCAGGCGGCGTGCCTGAACTGAGAATATCATGCTGCACGAGCTCTTTGGCCTCAGATGCTAGAAGTGCCATGAGTGGGCACTATAAAGAAACGGGACTTTACTTTCTCCGTGATCATCAACCTTTGTGGATTCTCTTTGTTCTAGACGCCTGAAATAAAGACAGTTGTCCTGAGTCACCTAAACCACCACCGAGTGGTCTTAGTGAGGCGCGGGAACTTGCCGGTATCAGAATTCCGAAGAAGGCTGAACGTCCACAATTAAATGGTCATTGCCCAGAAATGAAGCGCCAGCCGGATCAGCCTGGGAAACAAGCTTCCATTAGACAATGAAGATGTGAGAATCTGGTACGGCCACAGTTCACGGTTTCCATAGATCCATGCAATTCCGTGTTGAATTTCAGTCCGAAAATGAAACCGCTGGAGCCTCTGTTCAGCAGGCCCTGGTGTAGCTCCCAGAGGCACAATGGTGCTCCTCTAGAATTTGGACGAAAAACGTTTTCACGGGAATAAGCAACCTCGATCAAGCCAGGTGGGTCTTGGAAAAACGAAATTGCTGCGTGTGCCTGGAATACTGACAAGCACACGCGTGTGTCACTCCAAGGCGCATTCAGCACAGGAATCTGCATCGATTGAGCCAAGACAAAGGAAAGTTCAGGGAGGCAGCACCCGTGTAGAAAAGCATTTGTTCTTCAAAGAGGAGGCCAATATTGTGAAACGACATACCCATGGCAAATAGTTTTCATCGGCAGTTTCATGGAGCAATATTGCGGGGAGAGAAAAGGCACCACCTGAGGGAGGCACGCTCAAAAAAATTACTTAGGGCAGGAGACGGGTCGCCCCCGAAACTAGGGGTGTCGGGCCTCAACATTGTAAGCAGAGTTCACTGAAGTCCCTGAGTGAAGTTTTCTCCGGTGTCCTTCGTCTACGTTCCTAAAATTTACTCTGCGGTTTCTGATGACTCTGGGTTACGAACGGCCACCATTCACCTTTCTCCTTACACTCGTGCGTCTCCATCGACCTTAAAGGAAAGGGAGAACACGCAGATGCTGGCAGCTAAATTCAGCAGAGTTTGTCTCAACACAAAAGAGACAGCTCTGTGGGGACCCGTCTTCCATGGTAAAACATTTCCTAACGAATAAGAAATCTTCCCATCGCAATGACAGTATGAGAATTGCCACCGGTGGATTTGCCGATGTGCCTATAAACATCTTCTTCAGGCCATGAAGTAGTGAAGCACGGGAACCCAGGCGCTTCACCCTTTTCCCTAGACCAGTGAAACTTAAAGAGCCACTATTGACCTGTGAGACATGACGTTGCTGGAAGCATCAGTGTATAGAGGCATGGGAACCTCAAAGGAGTTTCTTCCGTGTGAAAATAACAACCAGGCTGAACTTCATGGCAGGGTTCCAGATTCCCAGGAATTCCACGGGCTGTATTGCTCAGAGATAGAACCTACTGCTTGGGGCACACTTAATCTGAAAAACTTGCTGGACTCACGGCTTTCCCAAAGACCCAAGATTCTCAAAGAGCGAGCGTAAGTTTGACGGAAAAACAAACTGCCGGTAGCGCCTTTTGACCTTGAAACCGGCAAGAAGGAAGATTTCCCTTAAACCATGAATCTCAGAAACATTGTGACAGTGAAGGAAAACCAGTGAGAGCAGATGTACTTCCAATAATCCAACACTTAAATTAGACCTCATACCTAAATCCTATCCTAAAAACAACCCTAATCCTAACCCTAAACAAGGTGAAAAGCTAACCCTAGGTGTAAACCTAAACAGAGATGTACCCTAAGCCTAGGTCTAACTGTATTCTCCTAACCTTAAAATTAACCCTAACCTAAGGCTCACCCTAAAGCAAGCCCTAACCATAACCGTATGTCTACCCTAAGGCTAACCCTAATCCTAACCCCAAATCTGATGTGAACATGCAGCTCCCCCTACAACTAACCTTACTCCTAACCGTCATCCTTCGCCTGAACCTAACTTAACTCTATCCCTCACCTTCAATCGAAGCCTCCATAGCACCGTTAATGTAATCCAATCCCTTAAACTAGACAGAGAGCTAAACTTAACCATAACCAAAACGGACGTAACACACAAACCGTAAGCCTGAACCCAACTCTTAACCTCGCACACTGTCTAACCCTCACACAAATATTAACCCCAACCCATATCTAAACAGTCAAGTTTACCATAGGCCTAAATGAGACAATAGGTTCGCTCATCCTTAAGCACTAAAGCCTACTCTTACCTTCCACCTCACACTGCCCCTACATTTGATCCTCAGACTTACCATAACCCGAATCCTCACACAGCCGTAACTCTAACGTGAACTCTAACTCTGTCCCTAAACATGCCCAAATGCCTGTACCTATGCCCGTCTAAAGTTAAACCTAAACCGAAATCTTCTGTGCCACAATTTTGCAGCAGTTTAAAGTACACTGGGAAACATTTTTCTGCAAGAAAGAAACTGCAGGCGGCGTGCCTGAACTGAGAATATCATGCTGCACGAGCTCTTTGGCCTCAGATGCTTGAAGTGCCATGAGTGGGAAGTATAAAGAAACAGGACTTTACTTTCTCCGTGATCATCAACCTTTGTGGATTCTCTTTGTTCTAGACGCCTGAAATAAAGACAGTTGTCCTGAGTCACCTAAACCTCCACCGAGTGAGGCGCTGGAACTTGCCGGTATCAGAATTCCGAAGAAGGCTGAACGTCCACAATTAAATGGTCATTGCCCAGAAATGAAGCGCCAGCCGGATCAGCCTGGGAAACAAGCTTCCATTAGACAATGAAGATGTGAGAATCTGGTACGGCCACAGTTCACGGTTTCCATAGATCCATGCAATTCCGTGTTGAATTTCAGTCCGAAAATGAAACCGCTGGAGCCTCTGTTCAGCAGGCCCTGGTGTAGCTCCCAGAGGCACAATGGTGCTCCTCTAGAATTTGGACGAAAAACGTTTTCACGGGAATAAGCAACCTCGATCAAGCCAGGTGGGTCTTGGAAAAACGAAATTGCTGCGTGTGCCTGGAATACTGACAAGCACACGCGTGTGTCACTCCAAGGCGCATTCAGCACAGGAATCTGCATCGATTGAGCCAAGACAAAGGAAAGTTCAGGGAGGCAGCACCCGTGTAGAAAAGCATTTGTTCTTCAAAGAGGAGGCCAATATTGTGAAACGACATACCCATGGCAAATAGTTTTCATCGGCAGTTTCATGGAGCAATATTGCGGGGAGAGAAAAGGCACCACCTGAGGGAGGCACGATCAAAAAAATTACTTAGGGCAGGAGACGGGTCGCCCCCGAAACTAGGGGTGTCGGGCCTCAACATTGTAAGCAGAGTTCACTGAAGTCCCTGAGTGAAGTTTTCTCCGGTGTCCTTCGTCTACGTTCCTAAAATTTACTCTGCGGTTTCTGATGACTCTGGGTTACGAACGGCCACCATTCACCTTTCTCCTTACACTCGTGCGTCTCCATCGACCTTAAAGGAAAGGGAGAACACGCAGATGCTGGCAGCTAAATTCAGCAGAGTTTGTCTCAACACAAAAGAGACAGCTCTGTGGGGACCCGTCTTCCATGGTAAAACATTTCCTAACGAATAAGAAATCTTCCCATCGCAATGACAGTATGAGAATTGCCACCGGTGGATTTGCCGATGTGCCTATAAACATCTTCTTCAGGCCATGAAGTAGTGAAGCACGGGAACCCAGGCGCTTCACCCTTTTCCCTAGACCAGTGAAACTTAAAGAGCCACTATTGACCTGTGAGACATGACGTTGCTGGAAGCATCAGTGTATAGAGGCATGGGAACCTCAAAGGAGTTTCTTCCGTGTGAAAATAACAACCAGGCTGAACTTCATGGCAGGGTTCCAGATTCCCAGGAATTCCACGGGCTGTATTGCTCAGAGATAGAACCTACTGCTTGGGGCACACTTAATCTGAAAAACTTGCTGGACTCACGGCTTTCCCAAAGACCCAAGATTCTCAAAGAGCGAGCGTAAGTTTGACGGAAAAACAAACTGCCGGTAGCGCCTTTTGACCTTGAAACCGGCAAGAAGGAAGATTTCTCTTAAACCATGAATCTCAGAAACATTGTGACAGTGAAGGAAAACCAGTGAGAGCAGATGTACTTCCAATAATCCAACACTTAAATTAGACCTCATACCTAAATCCTATCCTAAAAACAACCCTAATCCTAACCCTAAACAAGGTGAAAAGCTAACCCTAGGTGTAAACCTAAACAGAGATGTACCCTAAGCCTAGGTCTAACTGTATTCTCCTAACCTTAAAATTAACCCTAACCTAAGGCTCACCCTAAAGCAAGCCCTAACCATAACCGTATGTCTACCCTAAGGCTAACCCTAATCCTAACCCCAAATCTGATGTGAACATGCAGCTCCCCCTACAACTAACCTTACTCCTAACCGTCATCCTTCGCCTGAACCTAACTTACCTCTATCCCTCACCTTCAATCGAAACCTCCATAGCACCGTTAATGTAATCCAATCCCTTAAACTAGACAGAGAGCTAAACTTAACCATAACCAAAACGGACGTAACACACAAACCGTAAGCCTGAACCCAACTCTTAACCTCGCACACTGTCTAACCGTCACACAAATATTAACCCCAACCCATATCTAAACAGTCAAGTTTACCATAGGCCTAAATGAGACAATAGGTTCGCTCATCCTTAAGCACTAAACCCTACTCTTACCTTCCACCTCACACTGCCCCTACATTTGATCCTCAGACTTACCATAACCCGAATCCTCACACAGCCGTAACTCTAACGTGAACTCTAACTCTGTCCCTAAACATGCCCAAATGCCTGTACCTATGCCCGTCTAAAGTTAAACCTAAACCGAAATCTTCTGTGCCACAATTTTGCAGCAGTTTAAAGTACACTGGGAAAGATTTTTCTGCAAGAAAGAAACTGCAGGCGGCGTGCCTGAACTGAGAATATCATGCTGCACGAGCTCTTTGGCCTCAGATGCTAGAAGTGCCATGAGTGGGCACTATAAAGAAACGGGACTTTACTTTCTCCGTGATCATCAACCTTTGTGGATTCTTTGTTCTAGACGCCTGAAATAAAGACAGTTGTCCTGAGTCACCTAAACCTCCACCGAGTGGTCTTAGTGAGGCGCGGGAACTTGCCGGTATCAGAATTCCGAAGAAGGCTGAACGTCCACAATTAAATGGTCATTGCCCAGAAATGAAGCGCCAGCCGGATCAGCCTGGGAAACAAGCTTCCATTAGACAATGAAGATGTGAGAATCTGGTACGGCCACAGTTCACGGTTTCCATAGATCCATGCAATTCCGTGTTGAATTTCAGTCCGAAAATGAAACCGCTGGAGCCTCTGTTCAGCAGGCCCTGGTGTAGCTCCCAGAGGCACAATGGTGCTCCTCTAGAATTTGGACGAAAAACGTTTTCACGGGAATAAGCAACCTCGATCAAGCCAGGTGGGTCTTGGAAAAACGAAATTGCTGCGTGTGCCTGGAATACTGACAAGCACACGCGTGTGTCACTCCAAGGCGCATTCAGCACAGGAATCTGCATCGATTGAGCCAAGACAAAGGAAAGTTCAGGGAGGCAGCACCCGTGTAGAAAAGCATTTGTTCTTCAAAGAGGAGGCCAATATTGTGAAACGACATACCCATGGCAAATAGTTTTCATCGGCAGTTTCATGGAGCAATATTGCGGGGAGAGAAAAGGCACCACCTGAGGGAGGCACGCTCAAAAAAACTACGTAGGGCAGGAGACGGGTCGCCCCCGAAACTAGGGGTGTCGGGACTCAACATTGTAAGCAGAGTTCACTGAAGTCCCTGAGTGAAGTTTTCTCCGGTGTCCTTCGTCTACGTTCCTAAAATTTACTCTGCGGTTTCTGATGACTCTGGGTTACGAACGGCCACCATTCACCGTTCTCCTTACACTCGTGCGTCTCCATCGACCTTAAAGGAAAGGGAGGACACGCAGATGCTGGCAGCTAAATTCAGCAGAGTTTGTCTCAACACAAAAGAGACAGCTCTGTGGGGACCCGTCTTCCATGGTAAAACATTTCCTAACGAATAAGAAATCTTCCCATCGCAATGACAGTATGAGAATTGCCACCGGTGGATTTGCCGATGTGCCTATAAACATCTTCTTCAGGCCATGAAGTAGTGAAGCACGGGAACCCAGGCGCTTCACCCTTTTCCCTAGACCAGTGAAACTTAAAGAGCCACTATTGACCTGTGAGACATGACGTTGCTGGAAGCATCAGTGTACAGAGGCATGGGAACCTCAAAGGAGTTTCTTCCGTGTGAAAATAACAACCAGGCTGAACTTCATGGCAGGGTTCCAGATTCCCAGGAATTCCACGGGCTGTATTGCTCAGAGATAGAACCTACTGCTTGGGGCACACTTAATCTGAAAAACTTGCTGGACTCACGGCTTTCCCAAAGACCCAAGATTCTCAAAGAGCGAGCGTAAGTTTGACGGAAAAACAAACTGCCGGTAGCGCCTTTTGACCTTGAAACCGGCAAGAAGGAAGATTTCCCTTAAACCATGAATCTCAGAAACATTGTGACAGTGAAGGAAAACCAGGGAGAGCAGATGTACTTCCAATAATCCAACACTTAAATTAGACCTCATACCTAAATCCTATCCTAAAAACAACCCTAATCCTAACCCTAAACAAGGTGAAAACCTAACCCTAGGTGTAAACCTAAACAGAGATGTACCCTAAGCCTAGGTCTAACTGTATTCTCCTAACCTTAAAATTAACCCTAACCTAAGGCTCACCCTAAAGCAAGCCCTAACCATAACCGTATGTCTACCCTAAGGCTAACCCTAATCCTAACCCCAAATCTGATGTGAACATGCAGCTCCCCCTACAACTAACCTTACTCCTAACCGTCATCCTTCGCCTGAACCTAACTTAACTCTATCCCTCACCTTCAATCGAAGCCTCCATAGCACCGTTAATGTAATCCAATCCCTTAAACTAGACAGAGAGCTAAACTTAACCATAACCAAAACGGACGTAACACACAAACCGTAAGCCTGAACCCAACTCTTAACCTCGCACACTGTCTAACCCTCACACAAATATTAACCCCAACCCATATCTAAACAGTCAAGTTTACCATAGGCCTAAATGAGACAATAGGTTCGCTCATCCTTAAGCACTAAACCCTACTCTTACCTTCCACCTCACACTGCCCCTACATTTGATCCTCAGACTTACCATAACCCGAATCCTCACACAGCCGTAACTCTAACGTGAACTCTAACTCTGTCCCTAAACATGCCCAAATGCCTGTACCTATGCCCGTCTAAAGTTAAACCTAAACCGAAATCTTCTGTGCCACCATTTTGCAGCAGTTTAAAGAAGTACACTGGGAAAGATTTTTCTGCAAGAAAGAAACTGCAGGCGGCGTGCCTGAACTGAGAATATCATGCTGCACGAGCTCTTTGGCCTCAGATGCTAGAAGTGCCATGAGTGGGCACTATAAAGAAACGGGACTTTACTTTCTCCGTGATCATCAACCTTTGTGGATTCTCTTTGTTCTAGACGCCTGAAATAAAGACAGTTGTCCTGAGTCACCTAAACCACCACCGAGTGGTCTTAGTGAGGCGCGGGAACTTGCCGGTATCAGAATTCCGAAGAAGGCTGAACGTCCACAATTAAATGGTCATTGCCCAGAAATGAAGCGCCAGCCGGATCAGCCTGGGAAACAAGCTTCCATTAGACAATGAAGATGTGAGAATCTGGTACGGCCACAGTTCACGGTTTCCATAGATCCATGCAATTCCGTGTTGAATTTCAGTCCGAAAATGAAACCACTGGAGCCTCTGTTCAGCAGGCCCTGGTGTAGCTCCCAGAGGCACAATGGTGCTCCTCTAGAATTTGGACGAAAAACGTTTTCACGGGAATAAGCAACCTCGATCAAGCCAGGTGGGTCTTGGAAAAACGAAATTGCTGCGTGTGCCTGGAATACTGACAAGCACACGCGTGTGTCACTCCAAGGCGCATTCAGCACAGGAATCTGCATCGATTGAGCCAAGACAAAGGAAAGTTCAGGGAGGCAGCACCCGTGTAGAAAAGCATTTGTTCTTCAAAGAGGAGGCCAATATTGTGAAACGACATACCCATGGCAAATAGTTTTCATCGGCAGTTTCATGGAGCAATATTGCGGGGAGAGAAAAGGCACCACCTGAGGGAGGCACGCTCAAAAAAATTACTTAGGGCAGGAGACGGGTCGCCCCCGAAACTAGGGGTGTCGGGCCTCAACATTGTAAGCAGAGTTCACTGAAGTCCCTGAGTGAAGTTTTCTCCGGTGTCCTTCGTCTACGTTCCTAAAAGTTACTCTGCGGTTTCTGATGACTCTGGGTTACGAACGGCCACCATTCACCTTTCTCCTTACACTCGTGCGTCTCCATCGACCTTAAAGGAAAGGGAGAACACGCAGATGCTGGCAGCTAAATTCAGCAGAGTTTGTCTCAACACAAAAGAGACAGCTCTGTGGGGACCCGTCTTCCATGGTAAAACATTTCCTAACGAATAAGAAATCTTCCCATCGCAATGACAGTATGAGAATTGCCACCGGTGGATTTGCCGATGTGCCTATAAACATCTTCTTCAGGCCATGAAGTAGTGAAGCACGGGAACCCAGGCGCTTCACCCTTTTCCCTAGACCAGTGAAACTTAAAGAGCCACTATTGACCTGTGAGACATGACGTTGCTGGAAGCATCAGTGTATAGAGGCATGGGAACCTCAAAGGAGTTTCTTCCGTGTGAAAATAACAACCAGGCTGAACTTCATGGCAGGGTTCCAGATTCCCAGGAATTCCACGGGCTGTATTGCTCAGAGATAGAACCTACTGCTTGGGGCACACTTAATCTGAAAAACTTGCTGGACTCACGGCTTTCCCAAAGACCCAAGATTCTCAAAGAGCGAGCGTAAGTTTGACGGAAAAACAAACTGCCGGTAGCGCCTTTTGACCTTGAAACCGGCAAGAAGGAAGATTTCTCTTAAACCATGAATCTCAGAAACATTGTGACAGTGAAGGAAAACCAGTGAGAGCAGATGTACTTCCAATAATCCAACACTTAAATTAGACCTCATACCTAAATCCTATCCTAAAAACAACCCTAATCCTAACCCTAAACAAGGTGAAAAGCTAACCCTAGGTGTAAACCTAAACAGAGATGTACCCTAAGCCTAGGTCTAACTGTATTCTCCTAACCTTAAAATTAACCCTAACCTAAGGCTCACCCTAAAGCAAGCCCTAACCATAACCGTATGTCTACCCTAAGGCTAACCCTAATCCTAACCCCAAATCTGATGTGAACATGCAGCTCCCCCTACAACTAACCTTACTCCTAACCGTCATCCTTCGCCTGAACCTAACTTACCTCTATCCCTCACCTTCAATCGAAGCCTCCATAGCACCGTTAATGTAATCCAATCCCTTAAACTAGACAGAGAGCTAAACTTAACCATAACCAAAACGGACGTAACACACAAACCGTAAGCCTGAACCCAACTCTTAACCTCGCACACTGTCTAACCCTCACACAAATATTAACCCCAACCCATATCTAAACAGTCAAGTTTACCATAGGCCTAAATGAGACAATAGGTTCGCTCATCCTTAAGCACTAAACCCTACTCTTACCTTCCACCTCACACTGCCCCTACATTTGATCCTCAGACTTACCATAACCCGAATCCTCACACAGCCGTAACTCTAACGTGAACTCTAACTCTGTCCCTAAACATGCCCAAATGCCTGTACCTATGCCCGTCTAAAGTTAAACCTAAACCGAAATCTTCTGTGCCACAATTTTGCAGCAGTTTAAAGTACACTGGGAAAGATTTTTCTGCAAGAAAGAAACTGCAGGCGGCGTGCCTGAACTGAGAATATCATGCTGCACGAGCTCTTTGGCCTCAGATGCTAGAAGTGCCATGAGTGGGCACTATAAAGAAACGGGACTTTACTTTCTCCGTGATCATCAACCTTTGTGGATTCTTTGTTCTAGACGCCTGAAATAAAGACAGTTGTCCTGAGTCACCTAAACCTCCACCGAGTGGTCTTAGTGAGGCGCGGGAACTTGCCGGTATCAGAATTCCGAAGAAGGCTGAACGTCCACAATTAAATGGTCATTGCCCAGAAATGAAGCGCCAGCCGGATCAGCCTGGGAAACAAGCTTCCATTAGACAATGAAGATGTGAGAATCTGGTACGGCCACACTTCATGGTTTCCATAGATCCATGCAATTCCGTGTTGAATTTCAGTCCGAAAATGAAACCGCTGGAGCCTCTGTTCAGCAGGCCCTGGTGTAGCTCCCAGAGGCACAATGGTGCTCCTCTAGATTTTGGACGAAAAACGTTTTCACGGGAATAAGCAACCTTGATCAAGCCAGGTGGGTCTTGGAAAAACGAAATTGCTGCGTGTGCCTGGAATACTGACAAGCACTCACCTGTGTCACTCTATGGCGCATTCAGCACAGGAATCTGCATCGATTGAGCCAAGACAAAGGAAAGTTCAGGGAGGCAGCACCCGTGTAGAAAAGCATTTGTTCTTCAAAGAGGAGGCCAATATTGTGAAACGACATACCCATGGCAAATAGTTTTCATCGGCAGAGTTTCATGGAGCAATATTGCGGGGAGAGAAAAGGCACTACCTGAGGGAGGCACGCTCAAAAAAACTACGTAGGGCAGGAGACGGGTCGCCCCCGAAACTAGGGGTGTCGGGCCTCAACATTGTAAGCAGAGTTCACTGAAGTCCCTGAGTGAAGTTTTCTCCGGTGTCCTTCGTCTACGTTCCTAAAATTTACTCTGCGGTTTCTGATGACTCTGGGTTACGAACGGCCACCATTCACCGTTCTCCTTACACTCGTGCGTCTCCATCGACCTTAAAGGAAAGGGAGGACACGCAGATGCTGGCAGCTAAATTCAGCAGAGTTTGTCTCAACACAAAAGAGACAGCTCTGTGGGGACCCGTCTTCCATGGTAAAACATTTCCTAACGAATAAGAAATCTTCCCATCGCAATGACAGTATGAGAATTGCCACCGGTGGATTTGCCGATGTGCCTATAAACATCTTCTTCAGGCCATGAAGTAGTGAAGTACGGGAACCCAGGCGCTTCACCCTTTTCCCTAGACCAGTGAAACTTAAAGAGCCACTATTGACCTGTGAGACATGACGTTGCTGGAAGCATCAGTGTACAGAGGCATGGGAACCTCAAAGGAGTTTCTTCCGTGTGAAAATAACAACCAGGCTGAACTTCATGGCAGGGTTCCAGATTCCCAGGAATTCCACGGGCTGTATTGCTCAGAGATAGAACCTACTGCTTGGGGCACACTTAATCTGAAAAACTTGCTGGACTCACGGCTTTCCCAAAGACCCAAGATTCTCAAAGAGCGAGCGTAAGTTTGACGGAAAAACAAACTGCCGGTAGCGCCTTTTGACCTTGAAACCGGCAAGAAGGAAGATTTCCCTTAAACCATGAATCTCAGAAACATTGTGACAGTGAAGGAAAACCAGTGAGAGCAGATGTACTTCCAATAATCCAACACTTAAATTAGACCTCATACCTAAATCCTATCCTAAAAACAACCCTAATCCTAACCCTAAACAAGGTGAAAAGCTAACCCTAGGTGTAAACCTAAACAGAGATGTACCCTAAGCCTAGGTCTAACTGTATTCTCCTAACCTTAAAATTAACCCTAACCTAAGGCTCACCCTAAAGCAAGCCCTAACCATAACCGTATGTCTACCCTAAGGCTAACCCTAATCCTAACCCCAAATCTGATGTGAACATGCAGCTCCCCCTACAACTAACCTTACTCCTAACCGTCATCCTTCGCCTGAACCTAACTTAACTCTATCCCTCACCTTCAATCGAAGCCTCCATAGCACCGTTAATGTAATCCAATCCCTTAAACTAGACAGAGAGCTAAACTTAACCATAACCAAAACGGACGTAACACACAAACCGTAAGCCTGAACCCAACTCTTAACCTCGCACACTGTCTAACCGTCACACAAATATTAACCCCAACCCATATCTAAACAGTCAAGTTTACCATAGGCCTAAATGAGACAATAGGTTCGCTCATCCTTAAGCACTAAACCCTACTCTTACCTTCCACCTCACACTGCCCCTACATTTGATCCTCAGACTTACCATAACCCGAATCCTCACACAGCCGTAACTCTAACGTGAACTCTAACTCTGTCCCTAAACATGCCCAAATGCCTGTACCTATGCCCGTCTAAAGTTAAACCTAAACCGAAATCTTCTGTGCCACCATTTTGCAGCAGTTTAAAGAAGTACACTGGGAAACATTTTTCTGCAAGAAAGAAACTGCAGGCGGCGTGCCTGAACTGAGAATATCATGCTGCACGAGCTCTTTGGCCTCAGATGCTAGAAGTGCCATGAGTGGGCACTATAAAGAAACGGGACTTTACTTTCTCCGTGATCATCAACCTTTGTGGATTCTTTGTTCTAGACGCCTGAAATAAAGACAGTTGTCCTGAGTCACCTAAACCTCCACCGAGTGGTCTTAGTGAGGCGCGGGAACTTGCCGGTATCAGAATTCCGAAGAAGGCTGAACGTCCACAATTAAATGGTCATTGCCCAGAAATGAAGCGCCAGCCGGATCAGCCTGGGAAACAAGCTTCCATTAGACAATGAAGATGTGAGAATCTGGTACGGCCACACTTCATGGTTTCCATAGATCCATGCAATTCCGTGTTGAATTTCAGTCCGAAAATGAAACCGCTGGAGCCTCTGTTCAGCAGGCCCTGGTGTAGCTCCCAGAGGCACAATGGTGCTCCTCTAGATTTTGGACGAAAAACGTTTTCACGGGAATAAGCAACCTTGATCAAGCCAGGTGGGTCTTGGAAAAACGAAATTGCTGCGTGTGCCTGGAATACTGACAAGCACTCACCTGTGTCACTCTATGGCGCATTCAGCACAGGAATCTGCATCGATTGAGCCAAGACAAAGGAAAGTTCAGGGAGGCAGCACCCGTGTAGAAAAGCATTTGTTCTTCAAAGAGGAGGCCAATATTGTGAAACGACATACCCATGGCAAATAGTTTTCATCGGCAGAGTTTCATGGAGCAATATTGCGGGGAGAGAAAAGGCACTACCTGAGGGAGGCACGCTCAAAAAAACTACGTAGGGCAGGAGACGGGTCGCCCCCGAAACTAGGGGTGTCGGGCCTCAACATTGTAAGCAGAGTTCACTGAAGTCCCTGAGTGAAGTTTTCTCCGGTGTCCTTCGTCTACGTTCCTAAAATTTACTCTGCGGTTTCTGATGACTCTGGGTTACGAACGGCCACCATTCACCGTTCTCCTTACACTCGTGCGTCTCCATCGACCTTAAAGGAAAGGGAGGACACGCAGATGCTGGCAGCTAAATTCAGCAGAGTTTGTCTCAACACAAAAGAGACAGCTCTGTGGGGACCCGTCTTCCATGGTAAAACATTTCCTAACGAATAAGAAATCTTCCCATCGCAATGACAGTATGAGAATTGCCACCGGTGGATTTGCCGATGTGCCTATAAACATCTTCTTCAGGCCATGAAGTAGTGAAGTACGGGAACCCAGGCGCTTCACCCTTTTCCCTAGACCAGTGAAACTTAAAGAGCCACTATTGACCTGTGAGACATGACGTTGCTGGAAGCATCAGTGTACAGAGGCATGGGAACCTCAAAGGAGTTTCTTCCGTGTGAAAATAACAACCAGGCTGAACTTCATGGCAGGGTTCCAGATTCCCAGGAATTCCACGGGCTGTATTGCTCAGAGATAGAACCTACTGCTTGGGGCACACTTAATCTGAAAAACTTGCTGGACTCACGGCTTTCCCAAAGACCCAAGATTCTCAAAGAGCGAGCGTAAGTTTGACGGAAAAACAAACTGCCGGTAGCGCCTTTTGACCTTGAAACCGGCAAGAAGGAAGATTTCCCTTAAACCATGAATCTCAGAAACATTGTGACAGTGAAGGAAAACCAGTGAGAGCAGATGTACTTCCAATAATCCAACACTTAAATTAGACCTCATACCTAAATCCTATCCTAAAAACAACCCTAATCCTAACCCTAAACAAGGTGAAAAGCTAACCCTAGGTGTAAACCTAAACAGAGATGTACCCTAAGCCTAGGTCTAACTGTATTCTCCTAACCTTAAAATTAACCCTAACCTAAGGCTCACCCTAAAGCAAGCCCTAACCATAACCGTATGTCTACCCTAAGGCTAACCCTAATCCTAACCCCAAATCTGATGTGAACATGCAGCTCCCCCTACAACTAACCTTACTCCTAACCGTCATCCTTCGCCTGAACCTAACTTAACTCTATCCCTCACCTTCAATCGAAGCCTCCATAGCACCGTTAATGTAATCCAATCCCTTAAACTAGACAGAGAGCTAAACTTAACCATAACCAAAACGGACGTAACACACAAACCGTAAGCCTGAACCCAACTCTTAACCTCGCACACTGTCTAACCGTCACACAAATATTAACCCCAACCCATATCTAAACAGTCAAGTTTACCATAGGCCTAAATGAGACAATAGGTTCGCTCATCCTTAAGCACTAAAGCCTACTCTTACCTTCCACCTCACACTGCCCCTACATTTGATCCTCAGACTTACCATAACCCGAATCCTCACACAGCCGTAACTCTAACGTGAACTCTAACTCTGTCCCTAAACATGCCCAAATGCCTGTACCTATGCCCGTCTAAAGTTAAACCTAAACCGAAATCTTCTGTGCCACCATTTTGCAGCAGTTTAAAGAAGTACACTGGGAAACATTTTTCTGCAAGAAAGAAACTGCAGGCGGCGTGCCTGAACTGAGAATATCATGCTGCACGAGCTCTTTGGCCTCAGATGCTAGAAGTGCCATGAGTGGGCACTATAAAGAAACGGGACTTTACTTTCTCCGTGATCATCAACCTTTGTGGATTCTCTTTGTTCTAGACGCCTGAAATAAAGACAGTTGTCCTGAGTCACCTAAACCTCCACCGAGTGGTCTTAGTGAGGCGCGGGATCTTGCCGGTATCAGAATTCCAAAGAAGGCTGAACGTCCACAATTAAATGGTCATTGCCCAGAAATGAAGTGCCAGCCGGATCAGCCTGGGAAACAAGCTTCCATTAGACAATGAAGATGTGAGAATCTGGTACGGCCACACTTCATGGTTTCCATAGATCCATGCAATTCCGTGTTGAATTTCAGTCCGAAAATGAAACCGCTGGAGCCTCTGTTCAGCAGGCCCTGGTGTAGCTCCCAGAGGCACAATGGTGCTCCTCTAGATTTTGGACGAAAAACGTTTTCACGGGAATAAGCAACCTTGATCAAGCCAGGTGGGTCTTGGAAAAACGAAATTGCTGCGTGTGCCTGGAATACTGACAAGCACTCACCTGTGTCACTCTATGGCGCATTCAGCACAGGAATCTGCATCGATTGAGCCAAGACAAAGGAAAGTTCAGGGAGGCAGCACCCGTGTAGAAAAGCATTTGTTCTTCAAAGAGGAGGCCAATATTGTGAAACGACATACCCATGGCAAATAGTTTTCATCGGCAGTTTCATGGAGCAATATTGCGGGGAGAGAAAAGGCACCACCTGAGGGAGGCACGCTCAAAAAAATTACGTAGGGCAGGAGACGGGTCGCCCCCAGGCACTAGGGGTGTCGGGCCTCAACATTGTTAGCAGAGTTCACTGAAGTCCCTGAGTGAAGTTTTCTCCGGTGTCCTTCGTCTACGTTCCTAAAATTTACTCTGCGGTTTCTGATGACTCTGGGTTACGAACGGCCACCATTCACCGTTTTCCTTACACTCGTGCGTCTCCATCGACCTTAAAGGAAAGGGAGAACACGCAGATGCTGGCAGCTAAATTCAGCAGAGTTTGTCTCAACACAAAAGAGACAGCTCTGTGGGGACCCGTCTTCCATGGTAAAACATTTCCTAACGAATAAGAAATCTTCCCATCGCAATGACAGTAGAATTGCCACCGGTGGATTTGCCGATGTGCCTATAAACATCTTCTTCAGGCCATGAAGTAGTGAAGCACGGGAACCCAGGCGCTTCACCCTTTTCCCTAGACCAGTGAAACTTAAAGAGCCACTATTGACCTGTGAGACATGACGTTGCTGGAAGCATCAGTGTACAGAGGCATGGGAACCTCAAAGGAGTTTCTTCCGTGTGAAAATAACAACCAGGCGGAACTTCATGGCAGGGTTCCAGATTCCCAGGAATTCCACGGGCTGTATTGCTCAGAGATAGAACCTACTGCTTGGGGCACACTTAATCTGAAAAACTTGCTGGACTCACGGCTTTCCCAAAGACCCAAGATTCTCAAAGAGCGAGCGTAAGTTTGACGGAAAAACAAACTGCCGGTAGCGCCTTTTGACCTTGAAACCGGCAAGACGGAAGATTTCCCTTAAACCATGAATCTCAGAAACATCGTGACAGTGAAGGAAAACCAGTGAGAGCAGATGTACTTCCAATAATCCAACACTTAAATTAGACCTCATACCTAAATCCTATCCTAAAAACTACCCTAATCCTAACCCTAAACAAGGTGAAAAGCTAACCCTAGGTGTAAACCTAAACAGAGATGTACCCTAAGCCTAGGTCTAACTGTATTCTCCTAACCTTAAAATTAACCCTAACCTAAGGCTCACCCTAAAGAAAGCCCTAACCATAACCGTATGTCTACCCTAAGGCTAACCCTAATCCTAACCCCAAATCTGATGTGAACATGCAGCTCCCCCTACAACTAACCTTACTCCTAACCGTCATCCTTCGCCTGAACCTAACTTAACTCTATCCCTCACCTTCAATCGAAGCCTCCATAGCACCGTTAATGTAATCCAATCCCTTAAACTAGACAGAGAGCTAAACTTAACCATAACCAAAACGGACGTAACACACAAACCGTAAGCCTGAACCCAACTCTTAACCTCGCACACTGTCTAACCCTCACACAAATATTAACCCCAACCCATATCTAAACAGTCAAGTTTACCATAGGCCTAAATGAGACAATAGGTTCGCTCATCCTTCAGCACTAAAGCCTACTCTTACCTTCCACCTCACACTGCCCCTACATTTGATCCTCAGACTTACCATAACCCGAATCCTCACACAGCCGTAACTCTAACGTGAACTCTAACTCTGTCCCTAAACATGCCCAAATGCCTGTACCTATGCCCGTCTAAAGTTAAACCTAAACCGAAATCTTCTGTGCCACCATTTTGCAGCAGTTTAAAGAAGTACACTGGGAAACATTTTTCTGCAAGAAAGAAACTGCAGGCGGCGTGCCTGAACTGAGAATATCATGCTGCACGAGCTCTTTGGCCTCAGATGCTAGAAGTGCCATGAGTGGGCACTATAAAGAAACGGGACTTTACTTTCTCCGTGATCATCAACCTTTGTGGATTCTCTTTGTTCTAGACGCCTGAAATAAAGACAGTTGTCCTGAGTCACCTAAACCTCCACCGAGTGGTCTTAGTGAGGCGCGGGATCTTGCCGGTATCAGAATTCCAAAGAAGGCTGAACGTCCACAATTAAATGGTCATTGCCCAGAAATGAAGTGCCAGCCGGATCAGCCTGGGAAACAAGCTTCCATTAGACAATGAAGATGTGAGAATCTGGTACGGCCACACTTCATGGTTTCCATAGATCCATGCAATTCCGTGTTGAATTTCAGTCCGAAAATGAAACCGCTGGAGCCTCTGTTCAGCAGGCCCTGGTGTAGCTCCCAGAGGCACAATGGTGCTCCTCTAGATTTTGGACGAAAAACGTTTTCACGGGAATAAGCAACCTTGATCAAGCCAGGTGGGTCTTGGAAAAACGAAATTGCTGCGTGTGCCTGGAATACTGACAAGCACTCACCTGTGTCACTCTATGGCGCATTCAGCACAGGAATCTGCATCGATTGAGCCAAGACAAAGGAAAGTTCAGGGAGGCAGCACCCGTGTAGAAAAGCATTTGTTCTTCAAAGAGGAGGCCAATATTGTGAAACGACATACCCATGGCAAATAGTTTTCATCGGCAGTTTCATGGAGCAATATTGCGGGGAGAGAAAAGGCACCACCTGAGGGAAGCACGCTCAAAAAAATTACGTAGGGCAGGAGACGGGTCGCCCCCAGGCACTAGGGGTGTCGGGCCTCAACATTGTTAGCAGAGTTCACTGAAGTCCCTGAGTGAAGTTTTCTCCGGTGTCCTTCGTCTACGTTCCTAAAATTTACTCTGCGGTTTCTGATGACTCTGGGTTACGAACGGCCACCATTCACCGTTTTCCTTACACTCGTGCGTCTCCATCGACCTTAAAGGAAAGGGAGAACACGCAGATGCTGGCAGCTAAATTCAGCAGAGTTTGTCTCAACACAAAAGAGACAGCTCTGTGGGGACCCGTCTTCCATGGTAAAACATTTCCTAACGAATAAGAAATCTTCCCATCGCAATGACAGTAGAATTGCCACCGGTGGATTTGCCGATGTGCCTATAAACATCTTCTTCAGGCCATGAAGTAGTGAAGCACGGGAACCCAGGCGCTTCACCCTTTTCCCTAGACCAGTGAAACTTAAAGAGCCACTATTGACCTGTGAGACATGACGTTGCTGGAAGCATCAGTGTACAGAGGCATGGGAACCTCAAAGGAGTTTCTTCCGTGTGAAAATAACAACCAGGCTGAACTTCATGGCAGGGTTCCAGATTCCCAGGAATTCCACGGGCTGTATTGCTCAGAGATAGAACCTACTGCTTGGGGCACACTTAATCTGAAAAACTTGCTGGACTCACGGCTTTCCCAAAGACCCAAGATTCTCAAAGAGCGAGCGTAAGTTTGAAGGAAAAACAAACTGCCGGTAGCGCCTTTTGACCTTGAAACCGGCAAGACGGAAGATTTCCCTTAAACCATGAATCTCAGAAACATCGTGACAGTGAAGGAAAACCAGTGAGAGCAGATGTACTTCCAATAATCCAACACTTAAATTAGACCTCATACCTAAATCCTATCCTAAAAACAACCCTACTCCTAATCCTAAACAAGGTGAAAAGCTAACCCTAGGTGTAAACCTAAACAGAGATGTACCCTAAGCCTAGGTCTAACTGTATTCTCCTAACCTTAAAATTAACCCTAACCTAAGGCTCACCCTAAAGCAAGCCCTAACCATAACCGTATGTCTACCCTAAGGCTAACCCTAATCCTAACCCCAAATCTGATGTGAACATGCAGCTCCCCCTACAACTAACCTTACTCCTAACCGTCATCCTTCGCCTGAACCTAACTTAACTCTATCCCTCACCTTCAATCGAAGCCTCCATAGCACCGTTAATGTAATCCAATCCCTTAAACTAGACAGAGAGCTAAACTTAACCATAACCAAAACGGACGTAACACACAAACCGTAAGCCTGAACCCAACTCTTAACCTCGCACACTGTCTAACCCTCACACAAATATTAACCCCAACCCATATCTAAACAGTCAAGTTTACCATAGGCCTAAATGAGACAATAGGTTCGCTCATCCTTCAGCACTAAAGCCTACTCTTACCTTCCACCTCACACTGCCCCTACATTTGATCCTCAGACTTACCATAACCCGAATCCTCACACAGCCGTAACTCTAACGTGAACTCTAACTCTGTCCCTAAACATGCCCAAATGCCTGTACCTATGCCCGTCTAAAGTTAAACCTAAACCGAAATCTTCTGTGCCACCATTTTGCAGCAGTTTAAAGAAGTACACTGGGAAACATTTTTCTGCAAGAAAGAAACTGCAGGCGGCGTGCCTGAACTGAGAATATCATGCTGCACGAGCTCTTTGGCCTCAGATGCTAGAAGTGCCATGAGTGGGCACTATAAAGAAACGGGACTTTACTTTCTCCGTGATCATCAACCTTTGTGGATTCTCTTTGTTCTAGACGCCTGAAATAAAGACAGTTGTCCTGAGTCACCTAAACCTCCACCGAGTGGTCTTAGTGAGGCGCGGGATCTTGCCGGTATCAGAATTCCAAAGAAGGCTGAACGTCCACAATTAAATGGTCATTGCCCAGAAATGAAGTGCCAGCCGGATCAGCCTGGGAAACAAGCTTCCATTAGACAATGAAGATGTGAGAATCTGGTACGGCCACACTTCATGGTTTCCATAGATCCATGCAATTCCGTGTTGAATTTCAGTCCGAAAATGAAACCGCTGGAGCCTCTGTTCAGCAGGCCCTGGTGTAGCTCCCAGAGGCACAATGGTGCTCCTCTAGATTTTGGACGAAAAACGTTTTCACGGGAATAAGCAACCTTGATCAAGCCAGGTGGGTCTTGGAAAAACGAAATTGCTGCGTGTGCCTGGAATACTGACAAGCACTCACCTGTGTCACTCTATGGCGCATTCAGCACAGGAATCTGCATCGATTGAGCCAAGACAAAGGAAAGTTCAGGGAGGCAGCACCCGTGTAGAAAAGCATTTGTTCTTCAAAGAGGAGGCCAATATTGTGAAACGACATACCCATGGCAAATAGTTTTCATCGGCAGTTTCATGGAGCAATATTGCGGGGAGAGAAAAGGCACCACCTGAGGGAAGCACGTTCAAAAAAATTACGTAGGGCAGGAGACGGGTCGCCCCCAGGCACTAGGGGTGTCGGGCCTCAACATTGTTAGCAGAGTTCACTGAAGTCCCTGAGTGAAGTTTTCTCCGGTGTCCTTCGTCTACGTTCCTAAAATTTACTCTGCGGTTTCTGATGACTCTGGGTTACGAACGGCCACCATTCACCGTTTTCCTTACACTCGTGCGTCTCCATCGACCTTAAAGGAAAGGGAGAACACGCAGATGCTGGCAGCTAAATTCAGCAGAGTTTGTCTCAACACAAAAGAGACAGCTCTGTGGGGACCCGTCTTCCATGGTAAAACATTTCCTAACGAATAAGAAATCTTCCCATCGCAATGACAGTAGAATTGCCACCGGTGGATTTGCCGATGTGCCTATAAACATCTTCTTCAGGCCATGAAGTAGTGAAGCACGGGAACCCAGGCGCTTCACCCTTTTCCCTAGACCAGTGAAACTTAAAGAGCCACTATTGACCTGTGAGACATGACGTTGCTGGAAGCATCAGTGTACAGAGGCATGGGAACCTCAAAGGAGTTTCTTCCGTGTGAAAATAACAACCAGGCTGAACTTCATGGCAGGGTTCCAGATTCCCAGGAATTCCACGGGCTGTATTGCTCAGAGATAGAACCTACTGCTTGGGGCACACTTAATCTGAAAAACTTGCTGGACTCACGGCTTTCCCAAAGACCCAAGATTCTCAAAGAGCGAGCGTAAGTTTGAAGGAAAAACAAACTGCCGGTAGCGCCTTTTGACCTTGAAACCGGCAAGACGGAAGATTTCCCTTAAACCATGAATCTCAGAAACATCGTGACAGTGAAGGAAAACCAGTGAGAGCAGATGTACTTCCAATAATCCAACACTTAAATTAGACCTCATACCTAAATCCTATCCTAAAAACAACCCTACTCCTAATCCTAAACAAGGTGAAAAGCTAACCCTAGGTGTAAACCTAAACAGAGATGTACCCTAAGCCTAGGTCTAACTGTATTCTCCTAACCTTAAAATTAACCCTAACCTAAGGCTCACCCTAAAGCAAGCCCTAACCATAACCGTATGTCTACCCTAAGGCTAACCCTAATCCTAACCCCAAATCTGATGTGAACATGCAGCTCCCCCTACAACTAACCTTACTCCTAACCGTCATCCTTCGCCTGAACCTAACTTAACTCTATCCCTCACCTTCAATCGAAGCCTCCATAGCACCGTTAATGTAATCCAATCCCTTAAACTAGACAGAGAGCTAAACTTAACCATAACCAAAACGGACGTAACACACAAACCGTAAGCCTGAACCCAACTCTTAACCTCGCACACTGTCTAACCCTCACACAAATATTAACCCCAACCCATATCTAAACAGTCAAGTTTACCATAGGCCTAAATGAGACAATAGGTTCGCTCATCCTTCAGCACTAAAGCCTACTCTTACCTTCCACCTCACACTGCCCCTACATTTGATCCTCAGACTTACCATAACCCGAATCCTCACACAGCCGTAACTCTAACGTGAACTCTAACTCTGTCCCTAAACATGCCCAAATGCCTGTACCTATGCCCGTCTAAAGTTAAACCTAAACCGAAATCTTCTGTGCCACCATTTTGCAGCAGTTTAAAGAAGTACACTGGGAAACATTTTTCTGCAAGAAAGAAACTGCAGGCGGCGTGCCTGAACTGAGAATATCATGCTGCACGAGCTCTTTGGCCTCAGATGCTAGAAGTGCCATGAGTGGGCACTATAAAGAAACGGGACTTTACTTTCTCCGTGATCATCAACCTTTGTGGATTCTCTTTGTTCTAGACGCCTGAAATAAAGACAGTTGTCCTGAGTCACCTAAACCTCCACCGAGTGGTCTTAGTGAGGCGCGGGATCTTGCCGGTATCAGAATTCCAAAGAAGGCTGAACGTCCACAATTAAATGGTCATTGCCCAGAAATGAAGCGCCAGCCGGATCAGCCTGGGAAACAAGCTTCCATTAGACAATGAAGATGTGAGAATCTGGTACGGCCACACTTCATGGTTTCCATAGATCCATGCAATTCCGTGTTGAATTTCAGTCCGAAAATGAAACCGCTGGAGCCTCTGTTCAGCAGGCCCTGGTGTAGCTCCCAGAGGCACAATGGTGCTCCTCTAGATTTTGGACGAAAAACGTTTTCACGGGAATAAGCAACCTTGATCAAGCCAGGTGGGTCTTGGAAAAACGAAATTGCTGCGTGTGCCTGGAATACTGACAAGCACTCACCTGTGTCACTCTATGGCGCATTCAGCACAGGAATCTGCATCGATTGAGCCAAGACAAAGGAAAGTTCAGGGAGGCAGCACCCGTGTAGAAAAGCATTTGTTCTTCAAAGAGGAGGCCAATATTGTGAAACGACATACCCATGGCAAATAGTTTTCATCGGCAGTTTCATGGAGCAATATTGCGGGGAGAGAAAAGGCACCACCTGAGGGAGGCACGCTCAAAAAAATTACGTAGGGCAGGAGACGGGTCGCCCCCAGGCACTAGGGGTGTCGGGCCTCAACATTGTAAGCAGAGTTCACTGAAGTCCCTGAGTGAAGTTTTCTCCGGTGTCCTTCGTCTACGTTCCTAAAATTTACTCTGCGGTTTCTGATGACTCTGGGTTACGAACGGCCACCATTCACCGTTTTCCTTACACTCGTGCGTCTCCATCGACCTTAAAGGAAAGGGAGAACACGCAGATGCTGGCAGCTAAATTCAGCAGAGTTTGTCTCAACACAAAAGAGACAGCTCTGTGGGGACCCGTCTTCCATGGTAAAACATTTCCTAACGAATAAGAAATCTTCCCATCGCAATGACAGTAGAATTGCCACCGGTGGATTTGCCGATGTGCCTATAAACATCTTCTTCAGGCCATGAAGTAGTGAAGCACGGGAACCCAGGCGCTTCACCCTTTTCCCTAGACCAGTGAAACTTAAAGAGCCACTATTGACCTGTGAGACATGACGTTGCTGGAAGCATCAGTGTACAGAGGCATGGGAACCTCAAAGGAGTTTCTTCCGTGTGAAAATAACAACCAGGCTGAACTTCATGGCAGGGTTCCAGATTCCCAGGAATTCCACGGGCTGTATTGCTCAGAGATAGAACCTACTGCTTGGGGCACACTTAATCTGAAAAACTTGCTGGACTCACGGCTTTCCCAAAGACCCAAGATTCTCAAAGAGCGAGCGTAAATTTGAAGGAAAAACAAACTGCCGGTAGCGCCTTTTGACCTTGAAACCGGCAAGACGGAAGATTTCCCTTAAACCATGAATCTCAGAAACATCGTGATAGTGAAGGAAAACCAGTGAGAGCAGATGTACTTCCAATAATCCAACACTTAAATTAGACCTCATACCTAAATCCTATCCTAAAAACAACCCTACTCCTAATCCTAAACAAGGTGAAAAGCTAACCCTAGGTGTAAACCTAAACAGAGATGTACCCTAAGCCTAGGTCTAACTGTATTCTCCTAACCTTAAAATTAACCCTAACCTAAGGCTCACCCTAAAGCAAGCCCTAACCATAACCGTATGTCTACCCTAAGGCTAACCCTAATCCTAACCCCAAATCTGATGTGAACATGCAGCTCCCCCTACAACTAACCTTACTCCTAACCGTCATCCTTCGCCTGAACCTAACTTAACTCTATCCCTCACCTTCAATCGAAGCCTCCATAGCACCGTTAATGTAATCCAATCCCTTAAACTAGACAGAGAGCTAAACTTAACCATAACCAAAACGGACGTAACACACAAACCGTAAGCCTGAACCCAACTCTTAACCTCGCACACTGTCTAACCCTCACACAAATATTAACCCCAACCCATATCTAAACAGTCAAGTTTACCATAGGCCTAAATGAGACAATAGGTTCGCTCATCCTTCAGCACTAAAGCCTACTCTTACCTTCCACCTCACACTGCCCCTACATTTGATCCTCAGACTTACCATAACCCGAATCCTCACACAGCCGTAACTCTAACGTGAACTCTAACTCTGTCCCTAAACATGCCCAAATGCCTGTACCTATGCCCGTCTAAAGTTAAACCTAAACCGAAATCTTCTGTGCCACCATTTTGCAGCAGTTTAAAGAAGTACACTGGGAAACATTTTTCTGCAAGAAAGAAACTGCAGGCGGCGTGCCTGAACTGAGAATATCATGCTGCACGAGCTCTTTGGCCTCAGATGCTAGAAGTGCCATGAGTGGGCACTATAAAGAAACGGGACTTTACTTTCTCCGTGATCATCAACCTTTGTGGATTCTCTTTGTTCTAGACGCCTGAAATAAAGACAGTTGTCCTGAGTCACCTAAACCTCCACCGAGTGGTCTTAGTGAGGCGCGGGATCTTGCCGGTATCAGAATTCCAAAGAAGGCTGAACGTCCACAATTAAATGGTCATTGCCCAGAAATGAAGCGCCAGCCGGATCAGCCTGGGAAACAAGCTTCCATTAGACAATGAAGATGTGAGAATCTGGTACGGCCACACTTCATGGTTTCCATAGATCCATGCAATTCCGTGTTGAATTTCAGTCCGAAAATGAAACCGCTGGAGCCTCTGTTCAGCAGGCCCTGGTGTAGCTCCCAGAGGCACAATGGTGCTCCTCTAGATTTTGGACGAAAAACGTTTTCACGGGAATAAGCAACCTTGATCAAGCCAGGTGGGTCTTGGAAAAACGAAATTGCTGCGTGTGCCTGGAATACTGACAAGCACTCACCTGTGTCACTCTATGGCGCATTCAGCACAGGAATCTGCATCGATTGAGCCAAGACAAAGGAAAGTTCAGGGAGGCAGCACCCGTGTAGAAAAGCATTTGTTCTTCAAAGAGGAGGCCAATATTGTGAAACGACATACCCATGGCAAATAGTTTTCATCGGCAGTTTCATGGAGCAATATTGCGGGGAGAGAAAAGGCACCACCTGAGGGAGGCACGCTCAAAAAAATTACGTAGGGCAGGAGACGGGTCGCCCCCAGGCACTAGGGGTGTCGGGCCTCAACATTGTTAGCAGAGTTCACTGAAGTCCCTGAGTGAAGTTTTCTCCGGTGTCCTTCGTCTACGTTCCTAAAATTTACTCTGCGGTTTCTGATGACTCTGGGTTACGAACAGCCACCATTCACCGTTTTCCTTACACTCGTGCGTCTCCATCGACCTTAAAGGAAAGGGAGAACACGCAGATGCTGGCAGCTAAATTCAGCAGAGTTTGTCTCAACACAAAAGAGACAGCTCTGTGGGGACCCGTCTTCCATGGTAAAACATTTCCTAACGAATAAGAAATCTTCCCATCGCAATGACAGTATGAGAATTGCCACCGGTGGATTTGCCGATGTGCCTATAAACATCTTCTTCAGGCCATGAAGTAGTGAAGCACGGGAACCCAGGCGCTTCACCCTTTTCCCTAGACCAGTGAAACTTAAAGAGCCACTATTGACCTGTGAGACATGACGTTGCTGGAAGCATCAGTGTACAGAGGCATGGGAACCTCAAAGGAGTTTCTTCCGTGTGAAAATAACAACCAGGCTGAACTTCATGGCAGGGTTCCAGATTCCCAGGAATTCCACGGGCTGTATTGCTCAGAGATAGAACCTACTGCTTGGGGCACACTTAATCTGAAAAACTTGCTGGACTCACGGCTTTCCCAAAGACCCAAGATTCTCAAAGAGCGAGCGTAAGTTTGACGGAAAAACAAACTGCCAGTAGCGCCTTTTGACCTTGAAACCGGCAAGACGGAAGATTTCCCTTAAACCATGAATCTCAGAAACATCGTGACAGTGAAGGAAAACCAGTGAGAGCAGATGTACTTCCAATAATCCAACACTTAAATTAGACCTCATACCTAAATCCTATCCTAAAAACAACCCTAATCCTAACCCTAAACAAGGTGAAAACCTAACCCTAGGTGTAAACCTAAACAGAGATGTACCCTAAGCCTAGGTCTAACTGTATTCTCCTAACCTTAAAATTAACCCTAACCTAAGGCTCACCCTAAAGCAAGCCCTAACCATAACCGTATGTCTACCCTAAGGCTAACCCTAATCCTAACCCCAAATCTGATGTGAACATGCAGCTCCCCCTACAACTAACCTTACTCCTAACCGTCATCCTTCGCCTGAACCTAACTTAACTCTATCCCTCACCTTCAATCGAAGCCTCCATAGCACCGTTAATGTAATCCAATCCCTTAAACTAGACAGAGAGCTAAACTTAACCATAACCAAAACGGACGTAACACACAAACCGTAAGCCTGAACCCAACTCTTAACCTCGCACACTGTCTAACCCTCACACAAATATTAACCCCAACCCATATCTAAACAGTCAAGTTTACCATAGGCCTAAATGAGACAATAGGTTCGCTCATCCTTCAGCACTAAAGCCTACTCTTACCTTCCACCTCACACTGCCCCTACATTTGATCCTCAGACTTACCATAACCCGAATCCTCACACAGCCGTAACTCTAACGTGAACTCTAACTCTGTCCCTAAACATGCCCAAATGCCTGTACCTATGCCCGTCTAAAGTTAAACCTAAACCGAAATCTTCTGTGCCACCATTTTGCAGCAGTTTAAAGAAGTACACTGGGAAACATTTTTCTGCAAGAAAGAAACTGCAGGCGGCGTGCCTGAACTGAGAATATCATGCTGCACGAGCTCTTTGGCCTCAGATGCTAGAAGTGCCATGAGTGGGCACTATAAAGAAACGGGACTTTACTTTCTCCGTGATCATCAACCTTTGTGGATTCTCTTTGTTCTAGACGCCTGAAATAAAGACAGTTGTCCTGAGTCACCTAAACCTCCACCGAGTGGTCTTAGTGAGGCGCGGGATCTTGCCGGTATCAGAATTCCAAAGAAGGCTGAACGTCCACAATTAAATGGTCATTGCCCAGAAATGAAGTGCCAGCCGGATCAGCCTGGGAAACAAGCTTCCATTAGACAATGAAGATGTGAGAATCTGGTACGGCCACACTTCATGGTTTCCATAGATCCATGCAATTCCGTGTTGAATTTCAGTCCGAAAATGAAACCGCTGGAGCCTCTGTTCAGCAGGCCCTGGTGTAGCTCCCAGAGGCACAATGGTGCTCCTCTAGATTTTGGACGAAAAACGTTTTCACGGGAATAAGCAACCTTGATCAAGCCAGGTGGGTCTTGGAAAAACGAAATTGCTGCGTGTGCCTGGAATACTGACAAGCACTCACCTGTGTCACTCTATGGCGCATTCAGCACAGGAATCTGCATCGATTGAGCCAAGACAAAGGAAAGTTCAGGGAGGCAGCACCCGTGTAGAAAAGCATTTGTTCTTCAAAGAGGAGGCCAATATTGTGAAACGACATACCCATGGCAAATAGTTTTCATCGGCAGTTTCATGGAGCAATATTGCGGGGAGAGAAAAGGCACCACCTGAGGGAGGCACGCTCAAAAAAATTACGTAGGGCAGGAGACGGGTCGCCCCCAGGCACTAGGGGTGTCGGGCCTCAACATTGTTAGCAGAGTTCACTGAAGTCCCTGAGTGAAGTTTTCTCCGGTGTCCTTCGTCTACGTTCCTAAAATTTACTCTGCGGTTTCTGATGACTCTGGGTTACGAACGGCCACCATTCACCGTTTTCCTTACACTCGTACGTCTCCATCGACCTTAAAGGAAAGGGAGAACACGCAGATGCTGGCAGCTAAATTCAGCAGAGTTTGTCTCAACACAAAAGAGACAGCTCTGTGGGGACCCGTCTTCCATGGTAAAACATTTCCTAACGAATAAGAAATCTTCCCATCGCAATGACAGTAGAATTGCCACCGGTGGATTTGCCGATGTGCCTATAAACATCTTCTTCAGGCCATGAAGTAGTGAAGCACGGGAACCCAGGCGCTTCACCCTTTTCCCTAGACCAGTGAAACTTAAAGAGCCACTATTGACCTGTGAGACATGACGTTGCTGGAAGCATCAGTGTACAGAGGCATGGGAACCTCAAAGGAGTTTCTTCCGTGTGAAAATAACAACCAGGCTGAACTTCATGGCAGGGTTCCAGATTCCCAGGAATTCCACGGGCTGTATTGCTCAGAGATAGAACCTACTGCTTGGGGCACACTTAATCTGAAAAACTTGCTGGACTCACGGCTTTCCCAAAGACCCAAGATTCTCAAAGAGCGAGCGTAAGTTTGAAGGAAAAACAAACTGCCGGTAGCGCCTTTTGACCTTGAAACCGGCAAGACGGAAGATTTCCCTTAAACCATGAATCTCAGAAACATCGTGACAGTGAAGGAAAACCAGTGAGAGCAGATGTACTTCCAATAATCCAACACTTAAATTAGACCTCATACCTAAATCCTATCCTAAAAACAACCCTACTCCTAATCCTAAACAAGGTGAAAAGCTAACCCTAGGTGTAAACCTAAACAGAGATGTACCCTAAGCCTAGGTCTAACTGTATTCTCCTAACCTTAAAATTAACCCTAACCTAAGGCTCACCCTAAAGCAAGCCCTAACCATAACCGTATGTCTACCCTAAGGCTAACCCTAATCCTAACCCCAAATCTGATGTGAACATGCAGCTCCCCCTACAACTAACCTTACTCCTAACCGTCATCCTTCGCCTGAACCTAACTTAACTCTATCCCTCACCTTCAATCGAAGCCTCCATAGCACCGTTAATGTAATCCAATCCCTTAAACTAGACAGAGAGCTAAACTTAACCATAACCAAAACGGACGTAACACACAAACCGTAAGCCTGAACCCAACTCTTAACCTCGCACACTGTCTAACCCTCACACAAATATTAACCCCAACCCATATCTAAACAGTCAAGTTTACCATAGGCCTAAATGAGACAATAGGTTCGCTCATCCTTCAGCACTAAAGCCTACTCTTACCTTCCACCTCACACTGCCCCTACATTTGATCCTCAGACTTACCATAACCCGAATCCTCACACAGCCGTAACTCTAACGTGAACTCTAACTCTGTCCCTAAACATGCCCAAATGCCTGTACCTATGCCCGTCTAAAGTTAAACCTAAACCGAAATCTTCTGTGCCACCATTTTGCAGCAGTTTAAAGAAGTACACTGGGAAACATTTTTCTGCAAGAAAGAAACTGCAGGCGGCGTGCCTGAACTGAGAATATCATGCTGCACGAGCTCTTTGGCCTCAGATGCTAGAAGTGCCATGAGTGGGCACTATAAAGAAACGGGACTTTACTTTCTCCGTGATCATCAACCTTTGTGGATTCTCTTTGTTCTAGACGCCTGAAATAAAGACAGTTGTCCTGAGTCACCTAAACCTCCACCGAGTGGTCTTAGTGAGGCGCGGGATCTTGCCGGTATCAGAATTCCAAAGAAGGCTGAACGTCCACAATTAAATGGTCATTGCCCAGAAATGAAGTGCCAGCCGGATCAGCCTGGGAAACAAGCTTCCATTAGACAATGAAGATGTGAGAATCTGGTACGGCCACACTTCATGGTTTCCATAGATCCATGCAATTCCGTGTTGAATTTCAGTCCGAAAATGAAACCGCTGGAGCCTCTGTTCAGCAGGCCCTGGTGTAGCTCCCAGAGGCACAATGGTGCTCCTCTAGATTTTGGACGAAAAACGTTTTCACGGGAATAAGCAACCTTGATCAAGCCAGGTGGGTCTTGGAAAAACGAAATTGCTGCGTGTGCCTGGAATACTGACAAGCACTCACCTGTGTCACTCTATGGCGCATTCAGCACAGGAATCTGCATCGATTGAGCCAAGACAAAGGAAAGTTCAGGGAGGCAGCACCCGTGTAGAAAAGCATTTGTTCTTCAAAGAGGAGGCCAATATTGTGAAACGACATACCCATGGCAAATAGTTTTCATCGGCAGTTTCATGGAGCAATATTGCGGGGAGAGAAAAGGCACCACCTGAGGGAGGCACGCTCAAAAAAATTACGTAGGGCAGGAGACGGGTCGCCCCCAGGCACTAGGGGTGTCGGGCCTCAACATTGTTAGCAGAGTTCACTGAAGTCCCTGAGTGAAGTTTTCTCCGGTGTCCTTCGTCTACGTTCCTAAAATTTACTCTGCGGTTTCTGATGACTCTGGGTTACGAACGGCCACCATTCACCGTTTTCCTTACACTCGTGCGTCTCCATCGACCTTAAAGGAAAGGGAGAACACGCAGATGCTGGCAGCTAAATTCAGCAGAGTTTGTCTCAACACAAAAGAGACAGCTCTGTGGGGACCCGTCTTCCATGGTAAAACATTTCCTAACGAATAAGAAATCTTCCCATCGCAATGACAGTAGAATTGCCACCGGTGGATTTGCCGATGTGCCTATAAACATCTTCTTCAGGCCATGAAGTAGTGAAGCACGGGAACCCAGGCGCTTCACCCTTTTCCCTAGACCAGTGAAACTTAAAGAGCCACTATTGACCTGTGAGACATGACGTTGCTGGAAGCATCAGTGTACAGAGGCATGGGAACCTCAAAGGAGTTTCTTCCGTGTGAAAATAACAACCAGGCTGAACTTCATGGCAGGGTTCCAGATTCCCAGGAATTCCACGGGCTGTATTGCTCAGAGATAGAACCTACTGCTTGGGGCACACTTAATCTGAAAAACTTGCTGGACTCACGGCTTTCCCAAAGACCCAAGATTCTCAAAGAGCGAGCGTAAGTTTGAAGGAAAAACAAACTGCCGGTAGCGCCTTTTGACCTTGAAACCGGCAAGACGGAAGATTTCCCTTAAACCATGAATCTCAGAAACATCGTGACAGTGAAGGAAAACCAGTGAGAGCAGATGTACTTCCAATAATCCAACACTTAAATTAGACCTCATACCTAAATCCTATCCTAAAAACAACCCTACTCCTAATCCTAAACAAGGTGAAAAGCTAACCCTAGGTGTAAACCTAAACAGAGATGTACCCTAAGCCTAGGTCTAACTGTATTCTCCTAACCTTAAAATTAACCCTAACCTAAGGCTCACCCTAAAGCAAGCCCTAACCATAACCGTATGTCTACCCTAAGGCTAACCCTAATCCTAACCCCAAATCTGATGTGAACATGCAGCTCCCCCTACAACTAACCTTACTCCTAACCGTCATCCTTCGCCTGAACCTAACTTAACTCTATCCCTCACCTTCAATCGAAGCCTCCATAGCACCGTTAATGTAATCCAATCCCTTAAACTAGACAGAGAGCTAAACTTAACCATAACCAAAACGGACGTAACACACAAACCGTAAGCCTGAACCCAACTCTTAACCTCGCACACTGTCTAACCCTCACACAAATATTAACCCCAACCCATATCTAAACAGTCAAGTTTACCATAGGCCTAAATGAGACAATAGGTTCGCTCATCCTTCAGCACTAAAGCCTACTCTTACCTTCCACCTCACACTGCCCCTACATTTGATCCTCAGACTTACCATAACCCGAATCCTCACACAGCCGTAACTCTAACGTGAACTCTAACTCTGTCCCTAAACATGCCCAAATGCCTGTACCTATGCCCGTCTAAAGTTAAACCTAAACCGAAATCTTCTGTGCCACCATTTTGCAGCAGTTTAAAGAAGTACACTGGGAAACATTTTTCTGCAAGAAAGAAACTGCAGGCGGCGTGCCTGAACTGAGAATATCATGCTGCACGAGCTCTTTGGCCTCAGATGCTAGAAGTGCCATGAGTGGGCACTATAAAGAAACGGGACTTTACTTTCTCCGTGATCATCAACCTTTGTGGATTCTCTTTGTTCTAGACGCCTGAAATAAAGACAGTTGTCCTGAGTCACCTAAACCTCCACCGAGTGGTCTTAGTGAGGCGCGGGATCTTGCCGGTATCAGAATTCCAAAGAAGGCTGAACGTCCACAATTAAATGGTCATTGCCCAGAAATGAAGTGCCAGCCGGATCAGCCTGGGAAACAAGCTTCCATTAGACAATGAAGATGTGAGAATCTGGTACGGCCACACTTCATGGTTTCCATAGATCCATGCAATTCCGTGTTGAATTTCAGTCCGAAAATGAAACCGCTGGAGCCTCTGTTCAGCAGGCCCTGGTGTAGCTCCCAGAGGCACAATGGTGCTCCTCTAGATTTTGGACGAAAAACGTTTTCACGGGAATAAGCAACCTTGATCAAGCCAGGTGGGTCTTGGAAAAACGAAATTGCTGCGTGTGCCTGGAATACTGACAAGCACTCACCTGTGTCACTCTATGGCGCATTCAGCACAGGAATCTGCATCGATTGAGCCAAGACAAAGGAAAGTTCAGGGAGGCAGCACCCGTGTAGAAAAGCATTTGTTCTTCAAAGAGGAGGCCAATATTGTGAAACGACATACCCATGGCAAATAGTTTTCATCGGCAGTTTCATGGAGCAATATTGCGGGGAGAGAAAAGGCACCACCTGAGGGAGGCACGCTCAAAAAAATTACGTAGGGCAGGAGACGGGTCGCCCCCAGGCACTAGGGGTGTCGGGCCTCAACATTGTTAGCAGAGTTCACTGAAGTCCCTGAGTGAAGTTTTCTCCGGTGTCCTTCGTCTACGTTCCTAAAATTTACTCTGCGGTTTCTGATGACTCTGGGTTACGAACGGCCACCATTCACCGTTTTCCTTACACTCGTGCGTCTCCATCGACCTTAAAGGAAAGGGAGAACACGCAGATGCTGGCAGCTAAATTCAGCAGAGTTTGTCTCAACACAAAAGAGACAGCTCTGTGGGGACCCGTCTTCCATGGTAAAACATTTCCTAACGAATAAGAAATCTTCCCATCGCAATGACAGTAGAATTGCCACCGGTGGATTTGCCGATGTGCCTATAAACATCTTCTTCAGGCCATGAAGTAGTGAAGCACGGGAACCCAGGCGCTTCACCCTTTTCCCTAGACCAGTGAAACTTAAAGAGCCACTATTGACCTGTGAGACATGACGTTGCTGGAAGCATCAGTGTACAGAGGCATGGGAACCTCAAAGGAGTTTCTTCCGTGTGAAAATAACAACCAGGCTGAACTTCATGGCAGGGTTCCAGATTCCCAGGAATTCCACGGGCTGTATTGCTCAGAGATAGAACCTACTGCTTGGGGCACACTTAATCTGAAAAACTTGCTGGACTCACGGCTTTCCCAAAGACCCAAGATTCTCAAAGAGCGAGCGTAAGTTTGACGGAAAAACAAACTGCCGGTAGCGCCTTTTGACCTTGAAACCGGCAAGACGGAAGATTTCCCTTAAACCATGAATCTCAGAAACATCGTGACAGTGAAGGAAAACCAGTGAGAGCAGATGTACTTCCAATAATCCAACACTTAAATTAGACCTCATACCTAAATCCTATCCTAAAAACAACCCTAATCCTAACCCTAAACAAGGTGAAAACCTAACCCTAGGTGTAAACCTAAACAGAGATGTACCCTAAGCCTAGGTCTAACTGTATTCTCCTAACCTTAAAATTAACCCTAACCTAAGGCTCACCCTAAAGAAAGCCCTAACCATAACCGTATGTCTACCCTAAGGCTAACCCTAATCCTAACCCCAAATCTGATGTGAACATGCAGCTCCCCCTACAACTAACCTTACTCCTAACCGTCATCCTTCGCCTGAACCTAACTTAACTCTATCCCTCACCTTCAATCGAAGCCTCCATAGCACCGTTAATGTAATCCAATCCCTTAAACTAGACAGAGAGCTAAACTTAACCATAACCAAAACGGACGTAACACACAAACCGTAAGCCTGAACCCAACTCTTAACCTCGCACACTGTCTAACCCTCACACAAATATTAACCCCAACCCATATCTAAACAGTCAAGTTTACCATAGGCCTAAATGAGACAATAGGTTCGCTCATCCTTCAGCACTAAAGCCTACTCTTACCTTCCACCTCACACTGCCCCTACATTTGATCCTCAGACTTACCATAACCCGAATCCTCACACAGCCGTAACTCTAACGTGAACTCTAACTCTGTCCCTAAACATGCCCAAATGCCTGTACCTATGCCCGTCTAAAGTTAAACCTAAACCGAAATCTTCTGTGCCACCATTTTGCAGCAGTTTAAAGAAGTACACTGGGAAACATTTTTCTGCAAGAAAGAAACTGCAGGCGGCGTGCCTGAACTGAGAATATCATGCTGCACGAGCTCTTTGGCCTCAGATGCTAGAAGTGCCATGAGTGGGCACTATAAAGAAACGGGACTTTACTTTCTCCGTGATCATCAACCTTTGTGGATTCTCTTTGTTCTAGACGCCTGAAATAAAGACAGTTGTCCTGAGTCACCTAAACCTCCACCGAGTGGTCTTAGTGAGGCGCGGGATCTTGCCGGTATCAGAATTCCAAAGAAGGCTGAACGTCCACAATTAAATGGTCATTGCCCAGAAATGAAGTGCCAGCCGGATCAGCCTGGGAAACAAGCTTCCATTAGACAATGAAGATGTGAGAATCTGGTACGGCCACACTTCATGGTTTCCATAGATCCATGCAATTCCGTGTTGAATTTCAGTCCGAAAATGAAACCGCTGGAGCCTCTGTTCAGCAGGCCCTGGTGTAGCTCCCAGAGGCACAATGGTGCTCCTCTAGATTTTGGACGAAAAACGTTTTCACGGGAATAAGCAACCTTGATCAAGCCAGGTGGGTCTTGGAAAAACGAAATTGCTGCGTGTGCCTGGAATACTGACAAGCACTCACCTGTGTCACTCTATGGCGCATTCAGCACAGGAATCTGCATCGATTGAGCCAAGACAAAGGAAAGTTCAGGGAGGCAGCACCCGTGTAGAAAAGCATTTGTTCTTCAAAGAGGAGGCCAATATTGTGAAACGACATACCCATGGCAAATAGTTTTCATCGGCAGTTTCATGGAGCAATATTGCGGGGAGAGAAAAGGCACCACCTGAGGGAGGCACGCTCAAAAAAATTACGTAGGGCAGGAGACGGGTCGCCCCCAGGCACTAGGGGTGTCGGGCCTCAACATTGTTAGCAGAGTTCACTGAAGTCCCTGAGTGAAGTTTTCTCCGGTGTCCTTCGTCTACGTTCCTAAAATTTACTCTGCGGTTTCTGATGACTCTGGGTTACGAACGGCCACCATTCACCGTTTTCCTTACACTCGTGCGTCTCCATCGACCTTAAAGGAAAGGGAGAACACGCAGATGCTGGCAGCTAAATTCAGCAGAGTTTGTCTCAACACAAAAGAGACAGCTCTGTGGGGACCCGTCTTCCATGGTAAAACATTTCCTAACGAATAAGAAATCTTCCCATCGCAATGACAGTAGAATTGCCACCGGTGGATTTGCCGATGTGCCTATAAACATCTTCTTCAGGCCATGAAGTAGTGAAGCACGGGAACCCAGGCGCTTCACCCTTTTCCCTAGACCAGTGAAACTTAAAGAGCCACTATTGACCTGTGAGACATGACGTTGCTGGAAGCATCAGTGTACAGAGGCATGGGAACCTCAAAGGAGTTTCTTCCGTGTGAAAATAACAACCAGGCTGAACTTCATGGCAGGGTTCCAGATTCCCAGGAATTCCACGGGCTGTATTGCTCAGAGATAGAACCTACTGCTTGGGGCACACTTAATCTGAAAAACTTGCTGGACTCACGGCTTTCCCAAAGACCCAAGATTCTCAAAGAGCGAGCGTAAGTTTGACGGAAAAACAAACTGCCGGTAGCGCCTTTTGACCTTGAAACCGGCAAGACGGAAGATTTCCCTTAAACCATGAATCTCAGAAACATCGTGACAGTGAAGGAAAACCAGTGAGAGCAGATGTACTTCCAATAATCCAACACTTAAATTAGACCTCATACCTAAATCCTATCCTAAAAACAACCCTAATCCTAACCCTAAACAAGGTGAAAACCTAACCCTAGGTGTAAACCTAAACAGAGATGTACCCTAAGCCTAGGTCTAACTGTATTCTCCTAACCTTAAAATTAACCCTAACCTAAGGCTCACCCTAAAGAAAGCCCTAACCATAACCGTATGTCTACCCTAAGGCTAACCCTAATCCTAACCCCAAATCTGATGTGAACATGCAGCTCCCCCTACAACTAACCTTACTCCTAACCGTCATCCTTCGCCTGAACCTAACTTAACTCTATCCCTCACCTTCAATCGAAGCCTCCATAGCACCGTTAATGTAATCCAATCCCTTAAACTAGACAGAGAGCTAAACTTAACCATAACCAAAACGGACGTAACACACAAACCGTAAGCCTGAACCCAACTCTTAACCTCGCACACTGTCTAACCCTCACACAAATATTAACCCCAACCCATATCTAAACAGTCAAGTTTACCATAGGCCTAAATGAGACAATAGGTTCGCTCATCCTTCAGCACTAAAGCCTACTCTTACCTTCCACCTCACACTGCCCCTACATTTGATCCTCAGACTTACCATAACCCGAATCCTCACACAGCCGTAACTCTAACGTGAACTCTAACTCTGTCCCTAAACATGCCCAAATGCCTGTACCTATGCCCGTCTAAAGTTAAACCTAAACCGAAATCTTCTGTGCCACCATTTTGCAGCAGTTTAAAGAAGTACACTGGGAAACATTTTTCTGCAAGAAAGAAACTGCAGGCGGCGTGCCTGAACTGAGAATATCATGCTGCACGAGCTCTTTGGCCTCAGATGCTAGAAGTGCCATGAGTGGGCACTATAAAGAAACGGGACTTTACTTTCTCCGTGATCATCAACCTTTGTGGATTCTCTTTGTTCTAGACGCCTGAAATAAAGACAGTTGTCCTGAGTCACCTAAACCTCCACCGAGTGGTCTTAGTGAGGCGCGGGATCTTGCCGGTATCAGAATTCCAAAGAAGGCTGAACGTCCACAATTAAATGGTCATTGCCCAGAAATGAAGTGCCAGCCGGATCAGCCTGGGAAACAAGCTTCCATTAGACAATGAAGATGTGAGAATCTGGTACGGCCACACTTCATGGTTTCCATAGATCCATGCAATTCCGTGTTGAATTTCAGTCCGAAAATGAAACCGCTGGAGCCTCTGTTCAGCAGGCCCTGGTGTAGCTCCCAGAGGCACAATGGTGCTCCTCTAGATTTTGGACGAAAAACGTTTTCACGGGAATAAGCAACCTTGATCAAGCCAGGTGGGTCTTGGAAAAACGAAATTGCTGCGTGTGCCTGGAATACTGACAAGCACTCACCTGTGTCACTCTATGGCGCATTCAGCACAGGAATCTGCATCGATTGAGCCAAGACAAAGGAAAGTTCAGGGAGGCAGCACCCGTGTAGAAAAGCATTTGTTCTTCAAAGAGGAGGCCAATATTGTGAAACGACATACCCATGGCAAATAGTTTTCATCGGCAGTTTCATGGAGCAATATTGCGGGGAGAGAAAAGGCACCACCTGAGGGAGGCACGCTCAAAAAAATTACGTAGGGCAGGAGACGGGTCGCCCCCAGGCACTAGGGGTGTCGGGCCTCAACATTGTTAGCAGAGTTCACTGAAGTCCCTGAGTGAAGTTTTCTCCGGTGTCCTTCGTCTACGTTCCTAAAATTTACTCTGCGGTTTCTGATGACTCTGGGTTACGAACGGCCACCATTCACCGTTTCCTTACACTCGTGCGTCTCCATCGACCTTAAAGGAAAGGGAGAACACGCAGATGCTGGCAGCTAAATTCAGCAGAGTTTGTCTCAACACAAAAGAGACAGCTCTGTGGGGACCCGTCTTCCATGGTAAAACATTTCCTAACGAATAAGAAATCTTCCCATCGCAATGACAGTAGAATTGCCACCGGTGGATTTGCCGATGTGCCTATAAACATCTTCTTCAGGCCATGAAGTAGTGAAGCACGGGAACCCAGGCGCTTCACCCTTTTCCCTAGACCAGTGAAACTTAAAGAGCCACTATTGACCTGTGAGACATGACGTTGCTGGAAGCATCAGTGTACAGAGGCATGGGAACCTCAAAGGAGTTTCTTCCGTGTGAAAATAACAACCAGGCTGAACTTCATGGCAGGGTTCCAGATTCCCAGGAATTCCACGGGCTGTATTGCTCAGAGATAGAACCTACTGCTTGGGGCACACTTAATCTGAAAAACTTGCTGGACTCACGGCTTTCCCAAAGACCCAAGATTCTCAAAGAGCGAGCGTAAGTTTGACGGAAAAACAAACTGCCGGTAGCGCCTTTTGACCTTGAAACCGGCAAGACGGAAGATTTCCCTTAAACCATGAATCTCAGAAACATCGTGACAGTGAAGGAAAACCAGTGAGAGCAGATGTACTTCCAATAATCCAACACTTAAATTAGACCTCATACCTAAATCCTATCCTAAAAACAACCCTAATCCTAACCCTAAACAAGGTGAAAACCTAACCCTAGGTGTAAACCTAAACAGAGATGTACCCTAAGCCTAGGTCTAACTGTATTCTCCTAACCTTAAAATTAACCCTAACCTAAGGCTCACCCTAAAGAAAGCCCTAACCATAACCGTATGTCTACCCTAAGGCTAACCCTAATCCTAACCCCAAATCTGATGTGAACATGCAGCTCCCCCTACAACTAACCTTACTCCTAACCGTCATCCTTCGCCTGAACCTAACTTAACTCTATCCCTCACCTTCAATCGAAGCCTCCATAGCACCGTTAATGTAATCCAATCCCTTAAACTAGACAGAGAGCTAAACTTAACCATAACCAAAACGGACGTAACACACAAACCGTAAGCCTGAACCCAACTCTTAACCTCGCACACTGTCTAACCCTCACACAAATATTAACCCCAACCCATATCTAAACAGTCAAGTTTACCATAGGCCTAAATGAGACAATAGGTTCGCTCATCCTTCAGCACTAAAGCCTACTCTTACCTTCCACCTCACACTGCCCCTACATTTGATCCTCAGACTTACCATAACCCGAATCCTCACACAGCCGTAACTCTAACGTGAACTCTGTCCCTAAACATGCCCAAATGCCTGTACCTATGCCCGTCTAAAGTTAAACCTAAACCGAAATCTTCTTTGCCACCATTTTTCAGCAGTTTAAAGAAGTACACTGGGAAAGATTTTTCTGCAAGAAAGAAACTGCAAGCGGCGTGCCTGACTGAGAATATCATGCTGCACGAGCTCTTTGGCCTCAGATGCTAGAAGTGCCATGAGTGGGCACTATAAAGAAACGGGACTTTACTTTCTCCGTGATCATCAACCTTTGTGGATTCTCTTTGTTCTAGACGCCTGAAATAAAGACAGTTGTCCTGAGTCACCTAAACCACCACCGAGTGAGGCGCTGGAACTTGCCGGTATCAGAATTCCGAAGAAGGCTGAACGTCCACAATTAAATGGTCATTGCCCAGAAATGAAGCGCCAGCCGGATCAGCCTGGGAAACAAGCTTCCATTAGACAATGAAGATGTGAGAATCTGGTACGGCCACACTTCATGGTTTCCATAGATCCATGCAATTCCGTGTTGAATTTCAGTCCGAAAATGAAACCGCTGGAGCCTCTGTTCAGCAGGCCCTGGTGTAGCTCCCAGAGGCACAATGGTGCTCCTCTAGATTTTGGACGAAAAACGTTTTCACGGGAATAAGCAACCTTGATCAAGCCAGGTGGGTCTTGGAAAAACGAAATTGCTGCGTGTGCCTGGAATACTGACAAGCACTCACCTGTGTCACTCTATGGCGCATTCAGCACAGGAATCTGCATCGATTGAGCCAAGACAAAGGAAAGTTCAGGGAGGCAGCACCCGTGTAGAAAAGCATTTGTTCTTCAAAGAGGAGGCCAATATTGTGAAACGACATACCCATGGCAAATAGTTTTCATCGGCAGTTTCATGGAGCAATATTGCGGGGAGAGAAAAGGCACCACCTGAGGGAGGCACGCTCAAAAAAATTACGTAGGGCAGGAGACGGGTCGCCCCCAGGCACTAGGGGTGTCGGGCCTCAACATTGTTAGCAGAGTTCACTGAAGTCCCTGAGTGAAGTTTTCTCCGGTGTCCTTCGTCTACGTTCCTAAAATTTACTCTGCGGTTTCTGATGACTCTGGGTTACGAACGGCCACCATTCACCGTTTTCCTTACACTCGTGCGTCTCCATCGACCTTAAAGGAAAGGGAGAACACGCAGATGCTGGCAGCTAAATTCAGCAGAGTTTGTCTCAACACAAAAGAGACAGCTCTGTGGGGACCCGTCTTCCATGGTAAAACATTTCCTAACGAATAAGAAATCTTCCCATCGCAATGACAGTAGAATTGCCACCGGTGGATTTGCCGATGTGCCTATAAACATCTTCTTCAGGCCATGAAGTAGTGAAGCACGGGAACCCAGGCGCTTCACCCTTTTCCCTAGACCAGTGAAACTTAAAGAGCCACTATTGACCTGTGAGACATGACGTTGCTGGAAGCATCAGTGTACAGAGGCATGGGAACCTCAAAGGAGTTTCTTCCGTGTGAAAATAACAACCAGGCTGAACTTCATGGCAGGGTTCCAGATTCCCAGGAATTCCACGGGCTGTATTGCTCAGAGATAGAACCTACTGCTTGGGGCACACTTAATCTGAAAAACTTGCTGGACTCACGGCTTTCCCAAAGACCCAAGATTCTCAAAGAGCGAGCGTAAGTTTGACGGAAAAACAAACTGCCGGTAGCGCCTTTTGACCTTGAAACCGGCAAGAAGGAAGATTTCCCTTAAACCATGAATCTCAGAAACATCGTGACAGTGAAGGAAAACCAGTGAGAGCAGATGTACTTCCAATAATCCAACACTTAAATTAGACCTCATACCTAAATCCTATCCTAAAAACAACCCTAATCCTAACCCTAAACAAGGTGAAAACCTAACCCTAGGTGTAAACCTAAACAGAGATGTACCCTAAGCCTAGGTCTAACTGTATTCTCCTAACCTTAAAATTAACCCTAACCTAAGGCTCACCCTAAAGAAAGCCCTAACCATAACCGTATGTCTACCCTAAGGCTAACCCTAATCCTAACCCCAAATCTGATGTGAACATGCAGCTCCCCCTACAACTAACCTTACTCCTAACCGTCATCCTTCGCCTGAACCTAACTTAACTCTATCCCTCACCTTCAATCGAAGCCTCCATAGCACCGTTAATGTAATCCAATCCCTTAAACTAGACAGAGAGCTAAATTTAACCATAACCAAAACGGACGTAACACACAAACCGTAAGCCTGAACCCAACTCTTAACCTCGCACACTGTCTAACCCTCACACAAATATTAACCCCAACCCATATCTAAACAGTCAAGTTTACCATAGGCCTAAATGAGACAATAGGTTCGCTCATCCTTAAGCACTAAACCCTACTCTTACCTTCCACCTCACACTGCCCCTACATTTGATCCTCAGACTTACCATAACCCGAATCCTCACACAGCCGTAACTCTAACGTGAACTCTGTCCCTAAACATGCCCAAATGCCTGTACCTATGCCCGTCTAAAGTTAAACCTAAACCGAACTCTTCTTTGCCACCATTTTTCAGCAGTTTAAAGAAGTACACTGGGAAAGATTTTTCTGCAAGAAAGAAACTGCAGGCGGCGTGCCTGACTGAGAATATCATGCTGCACGAGCTCTTTGGCCTCAGATGCTAGAAGTGCCATGAGTGGGCACTATAACGAAACGGGACTTTACTTTCTCCGTGATCATCAACCTTTGTGGATTCTCTTTGTTCTAGACGCCTGAAATAAAGACAGTTGTCCTGAGTCACCTAAACCACCACCGAGTGAGGCGCTGGAACTTGCCGGTATCAGAATTCCGAAGAAGGCTGAACGTCCACAATTAAATGGTCATTGCCCAGAAATGAAGCGCCAGCCGGATCAGCCTGGGAAACAAGCTTCCATTAGACAATGAAGATGTGAGAATCTGGTACGGCCACACTTCATGGTTTCCATAGATCCATGCAATTCCGTGTTGAATTTCAGTCCGAAAATGAAACCGCTGGAGCCTCTGTTCAGCAGGCCCTGGTGTAGCTCCCAGAGGCACAATGGTGCTCCTCTAGATTTTGGACGAAAAACGTTTTCACGGGAATAAGCAACCTTGATCAAGCCAGGTGGGTCTTGGAAAAACGAAATTGCTGCGTGTGCCTGGAATACTGACAAGCACTCACCTGTGTCACTCTATGGCGCATTCAGCACAGGAATCTGCATCGATTGAGCCAAGACAAAGGAAAGTTCAGGGAGGCAGCACCCGTGTAGAAAAGCATTTGTTCTTCAAAGAGGAGGCCAATATTGTGAAACGACATACCCATGGCAAATAGTTTTCATCGGCAGTTTCATGGAGCAATATTGCGGGGAGAGAAAAGGCACCACCTGAGGGAGGCACGCTCAAAAAAATTACGTAGGGCAGGAGACGGGTCGCCCCCAGGCACTAGGGGTGTCGGGCCTCAACATTGTTAGCAGAGTTCACTGAAGTCCCTGAGTGAAGTTTTCTCCGGTGTCCTTCGTCTACGTTCCTAAAATTTACTCTGCGGTTTCTGATGACTCTGGGTTATGAACGGCCACCATTCACCGTTTTCCTTACACTCGTGCGTCTCCATCGACCTTAAAGGAAAGGGAGAACACGCAGATGCTGGCAGCTAAATTCAGCAGAGTTTGTCTCAACACAAAAGAGACAGCTCTGTGGGGACCCGTCTTCCATGGTAAAACATTTCCTAACGAATAAGAAATCTTCCCATCGCAATGACAGTAGAATTGCCACCGGTGGATTTGCCGATGTGCCTATAAACATCTTCTTCAGGCCATGAAGTAGTGAAGCACGGGAACCCAGGCGCTTCACCCTTTTCCCTAGACCAGTGAAACTTAAAGAGCCACTATTGACCTGTGAGACATGACGTTGCTGGAAGCATCAGTGTACAGAGGCATGGGAACCTCAAAGGAGTTTCTTCCGTGTGAAAATAACAACCAGGCTGAACTTCATGGCAGGGTTCCAGATTCCCAGGAATTCCACGGGCTGTATTGCTCAGAGATAGAACCTACTGCTTGGGGCACACTTAATCTGAAAAACTTGCTGGACTCACGGCTTTCCCAAAGACACAAGATTCTCAAAGAGTGAGCGTAAGTTTGACGGAAAAACAAACTGCCGGTAGCGCCTTTTGACCTTGAAACCGGCAAGAAGGAAGATTTCCCTTAAACCATGAATCTCAGAAACATCGTGACAGTGAAGGAAAACCAGTGAGAGCAGATGTACTTCCAATAATCCAACACTTAAATTAGACCTCATACCTAAATCCTATCCTAAAAACAACCCTACTCCTAATCCTAAACAAGGTGAAAAGCTAACCCTAGGTGTAAACCTAAACAGAGATGTACCCTAAGCCTAGGTCTAACTCTATTCTCCTAACCTTAAAATTAACCCTAACCTAAGGCTCACCCTAAAGCAAGCCCTAACCATAACCGTATGTCTACCCTAAGGCTAACCCTAATCCTAACCCCAAATCTGATGTGAACATGCAGCTCCCCCTACAACTAACCTTACTCCTAACCGTCATCCTTCGCCTGAACCTAACTTAACTCTATCCCTCACCTTCAATCGAAGCCTCCATAGCACCGTTAATGTAATCCAATCCCTTAAACTAGACAGAGAGCTAAACTTAACCATAACCAAAACGGACGTAACACACAAACCGTAAGCCTGAACCCAACTCTTAACCTCGCACACTGTCTAACCCTCACACAAATATTAACCCCAACCCATATCTAAACAGTCAAGTTTACCATAGGCCTAAATGAGACAATAGGTTCGCTCATCCTTCAGCACTAAAGCCTACTCTTACCTTCCACCTCACACTGCCCCTACATTTGATCCTCAGACTTACCATAACCCGAATCCTCACACAGCCGTAACTCTAACGTGAACTCTAACTCTGTCCCTAAACATGCCCAAATGCCTGTACCTATGCCCGTCTAAAGTTAAACCTAAACCGAAATCTTCTGTGCCACCATTTTGCAGCAGTTTAAAGAAGTACACTGGGAAACATTTTTCTGCAAGAAAGAAACTGCAGGCGGCGTGCCTGAACTGAGAATATCATGCTGCACGAGCTCTTTGGCCTCAGATGCTAGAAGTGCCATGAGTGGGCACTATAAAGAAACGGGACTTTACTTTCTCCGTGATCATCAACCTTTGTGGATTCTCTTTGTTCTAGACGCCTGAAATAAAGACAGTTGTCCTGAGTCACCTAAACCTCCACCGAGTGGTCTTAGTGAGGCGCGGGATCTTGCCGGTATCAGAATTCCAAAGAAGGCTGAACGTCCACAATTAAATGGTCATTGCCCAGAAATGAAGTGCCAGCCGGATCAGCCTGGGAAACAAGCTTCCATTAGACAATGAAGATGTGAGAATCTGGTACGGCCACACTTCATGGTTTCCATAGATCCATGCAATTCCGTGTTGAATTTCAGTCCGAAAATGAAACCGCTGGAGCCTCTGTTCAGCAGGCCCTGGTGTAGCTCCCAGAGGCACAATGGTGCTCCTCTAGATTTTGGACGAAAAACGTTTTCACGGGAATAAGCAACCTTGATCAAGCCAGGTGGGTCTTGGAAAAACGAAATTGCTGCGTGTGCCTGGAATACTGACAAGCACTCACCTGTGTCACTCTATGGCGCATTCAGCACAGGAATCTGCATCGATTGAGCCAAGACAAAGGAAAGTTCAGGGAGGCAGCACCCGTGTAGAAAAGCATTTGTTCTTCAAAGAGGAGGCCAATATTGTGAAACGACATACCCATGGCAAATAGTTTTCATCGGCAGTTTCATGGAGCAATATTGCGGGGAGAGAAAAGGCACCACCTGAGGGAGGCACGCTCAAAAAAATTACGTAGGGCAGGAGACGGGTCGCCCCCAGGCACTAGGGGTGTCGGGCCTCAACATTGTTAGCAGAGTTCACTGAAGTCCCTGAGTGAAGTTTTCTCCGGTGTCCTTCGTCTACGTTCCTAAAATTTACTCTGCGGTTTCTGATGACTCTGGGTTACGAACAGCCACCATTCACCGTTTTCCTTACACTCGTGCGTCTCCATCGACCTTAAAGGAAAGGGAGAACACGCAGATGCTGGCAGCTAAATTCAGCAGAGTTTGTCTCAACACAAAAGAGACAGCTCTGTGGGGACCCGTCTTCCATGGTAAAACATTTCCTAACGAATAAGAAATCTTCCCATCGCAATGACAGTAGAATTGCCACCGGTGGATTTGCCGATGTGCCTATAAACATCTTCTTCAGGCCATGAAGTAGTGAAGCACGGGAACCCAGGCGCTTCACCCTTTTCCCTAGACCAGTGAAACTTAAAGAGCCACTATTGACCTGTGAGACATGACGTTGCTGGAAGCATCAGTGTACAGAGGCATGGGAACCTCAAAGGAGTTTCTTCCGTGTGAAAATAACAACCAGGCTGAACTTCATGGCAGGGTTCCAGATTCCCAGGAATTCCACGGGCTGTATTGCTCAGAGATAGAACCTACTGCTTGGGGCACACTTAATCTGAAAAACTTGCTGGACTCACGGCTTTCCCAAAGACCCAAGATTCTCAAAGAGCGAGCGTAAGTTTGACGGAAAAACAAACTGCCGGTAGCGCCTTTTGACCTTGAAACCGGCAAGACGGAAGATTTCCCTTAAACCATGAATCTCAGAAACATCGTGACAGTGAAGGAAAACCAGTGAGAGCAGATGTACTTCCAATAATCCAACACTTAAATTAGACCTCATACCTAAATCCTATCCTAAAAACAACCCTAATCCTAACCCTAAACAAGGTGAAAACCTAACCCTAGGTGTAAACCTAAACAGAGATGTACCCTAAGCCTAGGTCTAACTGTATTCTCCTAACCTTAAAATTAACCCTAACCTAAGGCTCACCCTAAAGAAAGCCCTAACCATAACCGTATGTCTACCCTAAGGCTAACCCTAATCCTAACCCCAAATCTGATGTGAACATGCAGCTCCCCCTACAACTAACCTTACTCCTAACCGTCATCCTTCGCCTGAACCTAACTTAACTCTATCCCTCACCTTCAATCGAAGCCTCCATAGCACCGTTAATGTAATCCAATCCCTTAAACTAGACAGAGAGCTAAATTTAACCATAACCAAAACGGACGTAACACACAAACCGTAAGCCTGAACCCAACTCTTAACCTCGCACACTGTCTAACCCTCACACAAATATTAACCCCAACCCATATCTAAACAGTCAAGTTTACCATAGGCCTAAATGAGACAATAGGTTCGCTCATCCTTAAGCACTAAACCCTACTCTTACCTTCCACCTCACACTGCCCCTACATTTGATCCTCAGACTTACCATATCCCGTATCCTCACACAGCCGTAACTCTAACGTGAACTCTGTCCCTAAACATGCCCAAATGCCTGTACCTATGCCCGTCTAAAGTTAAACCTAAACCGAAATCTTCTGTGCCACCATTTTGCAGCAGTTTAAAGAAGTACACTGGGAAACATTTTTCTGCAAGAAAGAAACTGCAGGCGGCGTGCCTGAACTGAGAATATCATGCTGCACGAGCTCTTTGGCCTCAGATGCTAGAAGTGCCATGAGTGGGCACTATAAAGAAACGGGACTTTACTTTCTCCGTGATCATCAACCTTTGTGGATTCTCTTTGTTCTAGACGCCTGAAATAAAGACAGTTGTCCTGAGTCACCTAAACCTCCACCGAGTGGTCTTAGTGAGGCGCGGGATCTTGCCGGTATCAGAATTCCAAAGAAGGCTGAACGTCCACAATTAAATGGTCATTGCCCAGAAATGAAGTGCCAGCCGGATCAGCCTGGGAAACAAGCTTCCATTAGACAATGAAGATGTGAGAATCTGGTACGGCCACACTTCATGGTTTCCATAGATCCATGCAATTCCGTGTTGAATTTCAGTCCGAAAATGAAACCGCTGGAGCCTCTGTTCAGCAGGCCCTGGTGTAGCTCCCAGAGGCACAATGGTGCTCCTCTAGATTTTGGACGAAAAACGTTTTCACGGGAATAAGCAACCTTGATCAAGCCAGGTGGGTCTTGGAAAAACGAAATTGCTGCGTGTGCCTGGAATACTGACAAGCACTCACCTGTGTCACTCTATGGCGCATTCAGCACAGGAATCTGCATCGATTGAGCCAAGACAAAGGAAAGTTCAGGGAGGCAGCACCCGTGTAGAAAAGCATTTGTTCTTCAAAGAGGAGGCCAATATTGTGAAACGACATACCCATGGCAAATAGTTTTCATCGGCAGTTTCATGGAGCAATATTGCGGGGAGAGAAAAGGCACCACCTGAGGGAGGCACGCTCAAAAAAATTACGTAGGGCAGGAGACGGGTCGCCCCCAGGCACTAGGGGTGTCGGGCCTCAACATTGTTAGCAGAGTTCACTGAAGTCCCTGAGTGAAGTTTTCTCCGGTGTCCTTCGTCTACGTTCCTAAAATTTACTCTGCGGTTTCTGATGACTCTGGGTTACGAACGGCCACCATTCACCGTTTTCCTTACACTCGTGCGTCTCCATCGACCTTAAAGGAAAGGGAGAACACGCAGATGCTGGCAGCTAAATTCAGCAGAGTTTGTCTCAACACAAAAGAGACAGCTCTGTGGGGACCCGTCTTCCATGGTAAAACATTTCCTAACGAATAAGAAATCTTCCCATCGCAATGACAGTAGAATTGCCACCGGTGGATTTGCCGATGTGCCTATAAACATCTTCTTCAGGCCATGAAGTAGTGAAGCACGGGAACCCAGGCGCTTCACCCTTTTCCCTAGACCAGTGAAACTTAAAGAGCCACTATTGACCTGTGAGACATGACGTTGCTGGAAGCATCAGTGTACAGAGGCATGGGAACCTCAAAGGAGTTTCTTCCGTGTGAAAATAACAACCAGGCTGAACTTCATGGCAGGGTTCCAGATTCCCAGGAATTCCACGGGCTGTATTGCTCAGAGATAGAACCTACTGCTTGGGGCACACTTAATCTGAAAAACTTGCTGGACTCACGGCTTTCCCAAAGACCCAAGATTCTCAAAGAGCGAGCGTAAGTTTGACGGAAAAACAAACTGCCGGTAGCGCCTTTTGACCTTGAAACCGGCAAGACGGAAGATTTCCCTTAAACCATGAATCTCAGAAACATCGTGACAGTGAAGGAAAACCAGTGAGAGCAGATGTACTTCCAATAATCCAACACTTAAATTAGACCTCATACCTAAATCCTATCCTAAAAACAACCCTAATCCTAACCCTAAACAAGGTGAAAACCTAACCCTAGGTGTAAACCTAAACAGAGATGTACCCTAAGCCTAGGTCTAACTGTATTCTCCTAACCTTAAAATTAACCCTAACCTAAGGCTCACCCTAAAGAAAGCCCTAACCATAACCGTATGTCTACCCTAAGGCTAACCCTAATCCTAACCCCAAATCTGATGTGAACATGCAGCTCCCCCTACAACTAACCTTACTCCTAACCGTCATCCTTCGCCTGAACCTAACTTAACTCTATCCCTCACCTTCAATCGAAGCCTCCATAGCACCGTTAATGTAATCCAATCCCTTAAACTAGACAGAGAGCTAAATTTAACCATAACCAAAACGGACGTAACACACAAACCGTAAGCCTGAACCCAACTCTTAACCTCGCACACTGTCTAACCCTCACACAAATATTAACCCCAACCCATATCTAAACAGTCAAGTTTACCATAGGCCTAAATGAGACAATAGGTTCGCTCATCCTTAAGCACTAAAGCCTACTCTTACCTTCCACCTCACACTGCCCCTACATTTGATCCTCAGACTTACCATAACCCGAATCCTCACACAGCCGTAACTCTAACGTGAACTCTGTCCCTAAACATGCCCAAATGCCTGTACCTATGCCCGTCTAAAGTTAAACCTAAACCGAAATCTTCTTTGCCACCATTTTTCAGCAGTTTAAAGAAGTACACTGGGAAAGATTTTTCTGCAAGAAAGAAACTGCAAGCGGCGTGCCTGACTGAGAATATCATGCTGCACGAGCTCTTTGGCCTCAGATGCTAGAAGTGCCATGAGTGGGCACTATAAAGAAACGGGACTTTACTTTCTCCGTGATCATCAACCTTTGTGGATTCTCTTTGTTCTAGACGCCTGAAATAAAGACAGTTGTCCTGAGTCACCTAAACCACCACCGAGTGAGGCGCTGGAACTTGCCGGTATCAGAATTCCGAAGAAGGCTGAACGTCCACAATTAAATGGTCATTGCCCAGAAATGAAGCGCCAGCCGGATCAGCCTGGGAAACAAGCTTCCATTAGACAATGAAGATGTGAGAATCTGGTACGGCCACACTTCATGGTTTCCATAGATCCATGCAATTCCGTGTTGAATTTCAGTCCGAAAATGAAACCGCTGGAGCCTCTGTTCAGCAGGCCCTGGTGTAGCTCCCAGAGGCACAATGGTGCTCCTCTAGATTTTGGACGAAAAACGTTTTCACGGGAATAAGCAACCTTGATCAAGCCAGGTGGGTCTTGGAAAAACGAAATTGCTGCGTGTGCCTGGAATACTGACAAGCACTCACCTGTGTCACTCTATGGCGCATTCAGCACAGGAATCTGCATCGATTGAGCCAAGACAAAGGAAAGTTCAGGGAGGCAGCACCCGTGTAGAAAAGCATTTGTTCTTCAAAGAGGAGGCCAATATTGTGAAACGACATACCCATGGCAAATAGTTTTCATCGGCAGTTTCATGGAGCAATATTGCGGGGAGAGAAAAGGCACCACCTGAGGGAGGCACGCTCAAAAAAATTACGTAGGGCAGGAGACGGGTCGCCCCCAGGCACTAGGGGTGTCGGGCCTCAACATTGTTAGCAGAGTTCACTGAAGTCCCTGAGTGAAGTTTTCTCCGGTGTCCTTCGTCTACGTTCCTAAAATTTACTCTGCGGTTTCTGATGACTCTGGGTTACGAACGGCCACCATTCACCGTTTTCCTTACACTCGTGCGTCTCCATCGACCTTAAAGGAAAGGGAGAACACGCAGATGCTGGCAGCTAAATTCAGCAGAGTTTGTCTCAACACAAAAGAGACAGCTCTGTGGGGACCCGTCTTCCATGGTAAAACATTTCCTAACGAATAAGAAATCTTCCCATCGCAATGACAGTAGAATTGCCACCGGTGGATTTGCCGATGTGCCTATAAACATCTTCTTCAGGCCATGAAGTAGTGAAGCACGGGAACCCAGGCGCTTCACCCTTTTCCCTAGACCAGTGAAACTTAAAGAGCCACTATTGACCTGTGAGACATGACGTTGCTGGAAGCATCAGTGTACAGAGGCATGGGAACCTCAAAGGAGTTTCTTCCGTGTGAAAATAACAACCAGGCTGAACTTCATGGCAGGGTTCCAGATTCCCAGGAATTCCACGGGCTGTATTGCTCAGAGATAGAACCTACTGCTTGGGGCACACTTAATCTGAAAAACTTGCTGGACTCACGGCTTTCCCAAAGACCCAAGATTCTCAAAGAGCGAGCGTAAGTTTGAAGGAAAAACAAACTGCCGGTAGCGCCTTTTGACCTTGAAACCGGCAAGACGGAAGATTTCCCTTAAACCATGAATCTCAGAAACATCGTGACAGTGAAGGAAAACCAGTGAGAGCAGATGTACTTCCAATAATCCAACACTTAAATTAGACCTCATACCTAAATCCTATCCTAAAAACAACCCTAATCCTAACCCTAAACAAGGTGAAAACCTAACCCTAGGTGTAAACCTAAACAGAGATGTACCCTAAGCCTAGGTCTAACTGTATTCTCCTAACCTTAAAATTAACCCTAACCTAAGGCTCACCCTAAAGAAAGCCCTAACCATAACCGTATGTCTACCCTAAGGCTAACCCTAATCCTAACCCCAAATCTGATGTGAACATGCAGCTCCCCCTACAACTAACCTTACTCCTAACCGTCATCCTTCGCCTGAACCTAACTTAACTCTATCCCTCACCTTCAATCGAAGCCTCCATAGCACCGTTAATGTAATCCAATCCCTTAAACTAGACAGAGAGCTAAACTTAACCATAACCAAAACGGACGTAACACACAAACCGTAAGCCTGAACCCAACTCTTAACCTCGCACACTGTCTAACCCTCACACAAATATTAACCCCAACCCATATCTAAACAGTCAAGTTTACCATAGGCCTAAATGAGACAATAGGTTCGCTCATCCTTAAGCACTAAAGCCTACTCTTACCTTCCACCTCACACTGCCCCTACATTTGATCCTCAGACTTACCATAACCCGAATCCTCACACAGCCGTAACTCTAACGTGAACTCTGTCCCTAAACATGCCCAAATGCCTGTACCTATGCCCGTCTAAAGTTAAACCTAAACCGAAATCTTCTTTGCCACCATTTTTCAGCAGTTTAAAGAAGTACACTGGGAAAGATTTTTCTGCAAGAAAGAAACTGCAGGCGGCGTGCCTGACTGAGAATATCATGCTGCACGAGCTCTTTGGCCTCAGATGCTAGAAGTGCCATGAGTGGGCACTATAAAGAAACGGGACTTTACTTTCTCCGTGATCATCAACCTTTGTGGATTCTCTTTGTTCTAGACGCCTGAAATAAAGACAGTTGTCCTGAGTCACCTAAACCACCACCGAGTGAGGCGCTGGAACTTGCCGGTATCAGAATTCCGAAGAAGGCTGAACGTCCACAATTAAATGGTCATTGCCCAGAAATGAAGCGCCAGCCGGATCAGCCTGGGAAACAAGCTTCCATTAGACAATGAAGATGTGAGAATCTGGTACGGCCACACTTCATGGTTTCCATAGATCCATGCAATTCCGTGTTGAATTTCAGTCCGAAAATGAAACCGCTGGAGCCTCTGTTCAGCAGGCCCTGGTGTAGCTCCCAGAGGCACAATGGTGCTCCTCTAGATTTTGGACGAAAAACGTTTTCACGGGAATAAGCAACCTTGATCAAGCCAGGTGGGTCTTGGAAAAACGAAATTGCTGCGTGTGCCTGGAATACTGACAAGCACTCACCTGTGTCACTCTATGGCGCATTCAGCACAGGAATCTGCATCGATTGAGCCAAGACAAAGGAAAGTTCAGGGAGGCAGCACCCGTGTAGAAAAGCATTTGTTCTTCAAAGAGGAGGCCAATATTGTGAAACGACATACCCATGGCAAATAGTTTTCATCGGCAGTTTCATGGAGCAATATTGCGGGGAGAGAAAAGGCACCACCTGAGGGAGGCACGCTCAAAAAAATTACGTAGGGCAGGAGACGGGTCGCCCCCAGGCACTAGGGGTGTCGGGCCTCAACATTGTTAGCAGAGTTCACTGAAGTCCCTGAGTGAAGTTTTCTCCGGTGTCCTTCGTCTACGTTCCTAAAATTTACTCTGCGGTTTCTGATGACTCTGGGTTACGAACGGCCACCATTCACCGTTTCCTTACACTCGTGCGTCTCCATCGACCTTAAAGGAAAGGGAGAACACGCAGATGCTGGCAGCTAAATTCAGCAGAGTTTGTCTCAACACAAAAGAGACAGCTCTGTGGGGACCCGTCTTCCATGGTAAAACATTTCCTAACGAATAAGAAATCTTCCCATCGCAATGACAGTAGAATTGCCACCGGTGGATTTGCCGATGTGCCTATAAACATCTTCTTCAGGCCATGAAGTAGTGAAGCACGGGAACCCAGGCGCTTCACCCTTTTCCCTAGACCAGTGAAACTTAAAGAGCCACTATTGACCTGTGAGACATGACGTTGCTGGAAGCATCAGTGTACAGAGGCATGGGAACCTCAAAGGAGTTTCTTCCGTGTGAAAATAACAACCAGGCTGAACTTCATGGCAGGGTTCCAGATTCCCAGGAATTCCACGGGCTGTATTGCTCAGAGATAGAACCTACTGCTTGGGGCACACTTAATCTGAAAAACTTGCTGGACTCACGGCTTTCCCAAAGACCCAAGATTCTCAAAGAGCGAGCGTAAGTTTGACGGAAAAACAAACTGCCGGTAGCGCCTTTTGACCTTGAAACCGGCAAGACGGAAGATTTCCCTTAAACCATGAATCTCAGAAACATCGTGACAGTGAAGGAAAACCAGTGAGAGCAGATGTACTTCCAATAATCCAACACTTAAATTAGACCTCATACCTAAATCCTATCCTAAAAACAACCCTAATCCTAACCCTAAACAAGGTGAAAACCTAACCCTAGGTGTAAACCTAAACAGAGATGTACCCTAAGCCTAGGTCTAACTGTATTCTCCTAACCTTAAAATTAACCCTAACCTAAGGCTCACCCTAAAGAAAGCCCTAACCATAACCGTATGTCTACCCTAAGGCTAACCCTAATCCTAACCCCAAATCTGATGTGAACATGCAGCTCCCCCTACAACTAACCTTACTCCTAACCGTCATCCTTCGCCTGAACCTAACTTAACTCTATCCCTCACCTTCAATCGAAGCCTCCATAGCACCGTTAATGTAATCCAATCCCTTAAACTAGACAGAGAGCTAAACTTAACCATAACCAAAACGGACGTAACACACAAACCGTAAGCCTGAACCCAACTCTTAACCTCGCACACTGTCTAACCCTCACACAAATATTAACCCCAACCCATATCTAAACAGTCAAGTTTACCATAGGCCTAAATGAGACAATAGGTTCGCTCATCCTTAAGCACTAAAGCCTACTCTTACCTTCCACCTCACACTGCCCCTACATTTGATCCTCAGACTTACCATATCCCGTATCCTCACACAGCCGTAACTCTAACGTGAACTCTGTCCCTAAACATGCCCAAATGCCTGTACCTATGCCCGTCTAAAGTTAAACCTAAACCGAAATCTTCTTTGCCACCATTTTTCAGCAGTTTAAAGAAGTACACTGGGAAAGATTTTTCTGCAAGAAAGAAACTGCAGGCGGCGTGCCTGACTGAGAATATCATGCTGCACGAGCTCTTTGGCCTCAGATGCTAGAAGTGCCATGAGTGGGCACTATAAAGAAACGGGACTTTACTTTCTCCGTGATCATCAACCTTTGTGGATTCTCTTTGTTCTAGACGCCTGAAATAAAGACAGTTGTCCTGAGTCACCTAAACCACCACCGAGTGAGGCGCTGGAACTTGCCGGTATCAGAATTCCGAAGAAGGCTGAACGTCCACAATTAAATGGTCATTGCCCAGAAATGAAGCGCCAGCCGGATCAGCCTGGGAAACAAGCTTCCATTAGACAATGAAGATGTGAGAATCTGGTACGGCCACACTTCATGGTTTCCATAGATCCATGCAATTCCGTGTTGAATTTCAGTCCGAAAATGAAACCGCTGGAGCCTCTGTTCAGCAGGCCCTGGTGTAGCTCCCAGAGGCACAATGGTGCTCCTCTAGATTTTGGACGAAAAACGTTTTCACGGGAATAAGCAACCTTGATCAAGCCAGGTGGGTCTTGGAAAAACGAAATTGCTGCGTGTGCCTGGAATACTGACAAGCACTCACCTGTGTCACTCTATGGCGCATTCAGCACAGGAATCTGCATCGATTGAGCCAAGACAAAGGAAAGTTCAGGGAGGCAGCACCCGTGTAGAAAAGCATTTGTTCTTCAAAGAGGAGGCCAATATTGTGAAACGACATACCCATGGCAAATAGTTTTCATCGGCAGTTTCATGGAGCAATATTGCGGGGAGAGAAAAGGCACCACCTGAGGGAGGCACGCTCAAAAAAATTACGTAGGGCAGGAGACGGGTCGCCCCCAGGCACTAGGGGTGTCGGGCCTCAACATTGTTAGCAGAGTTCACTGAAGTCCCTGAGTGAAGTTTTCTCCGGTGTCCTTCGTCTACGTTCCTAAAATTTACTCTGCGGTTTCTGATGACTCTGGGTTACGAACGGCCACCATTCACCGTTTTCCTTACACTCGTGCGTCTCCATCGACCTTAAAGGAAAGGGAGAACACGCAGATGCTGGCAGCTAAATTCAGCAGAGTTTGTCTCAACACAAAAGAGACAGCTCTGTGGGGACCCGTCTTCCATGGTAAAACATTTCCTAACGAATAAGAAATCTTCCCATCGCAATGACAGTAGAATTGCCACCGGTGGATTTGCCGATGTGCCTATAAACATCTTCTTCAGGCCATGAAGTAGTGAAGCACGGGAACCCAGGCGCTTCACCCTTTTCCCTAGACCAGTGAAACTTAAAGAGCCACTATTGACCTGTGAGACATGACGTTGCTGGAAGCATCAGTGTACAGAGGCATGGGAACCTCAAAGGAGTTTCTTCCGTGTGAAAATAACAACCAGGCTGAACTTCATGGCAGGGTTCCAGATTCCCAGGAATTCCACGGGCTGTATTGCTCAGAGATAGAACCTACTGCTTGGGGCACACTTAATCTGAAAAACTTGCTGGACTCACGGCTTTCCCAAAGACCCAAGATTCTCAAAGAGCGAGCGTAAGTTTGAAGGAAAAACAAACTGCCGGTAGCGCCTTTTGACCTTGAAACCGGCAAGACGGAAGATTTCCCTTAAACCATGAATCTCAGAAACATCGTGACAGTGAAGGAAAACCAGTGAGAGCAGATGTACTTCCAATAATCCAACACTTAAATTAGACCTCATACCTAAATCCTATCCTAAAAACAACCCTAATCCTAACCCTAAACAAGGTGAAAACATAACCCTAGGTGTAAACCTAAACAGAGATGTACCCTAAGCCTAGGTCTAACTGTATTCTCCTAACCTTAAAATTAACCCTAACCTAAGGCTCACCCTAAAGAAAGCCCTAACCATAACCGTATGTCTACCCTAAGGCTAACCCTAATCCTAACCCCAAATCTGATGTGAACATGCAGCTCCCCCTACAACTAACCTTACTCCTAACCGTCATCCTTCGCCTGAACCTAACTTAACTCTATCCCTCACCTTCAATCGAAGCCTCCATAGCACCGTTAATGTAATCCAATCCCTTAAACTAGACAGAGAGCTAAACTTAACCATAACCAAAACGGACGTAACACACAAACCGTAAGCCTGAACCCAACTCTTAACCTCGCACACTGTCTAACCCTCACACAAATATTAACCCCAACCCATATCTAAACAGTCAAGTTTACCATAGGCCTAAATGAGACAATAGGTTCGCTCATCCTTCAGCACTAAAGCCTACTCTTACCTTCCACCTCACACTGCCCCTACATTTGATCCTCAGACTTACCATAACCCGAATCCTCACACAGCCGTAACTCTAACGTGAACTCTGTCCCTAAACATGCCCAAATGCCTGTACCTATGCCCGTCTAAAGTTAAACCTAAACCGAAATCTTCTTTGCCACCATTTTTCAGCAGTTTAAAGAAGTACACTGGGAAAGATTTTTCTGCAAGAAAGAAACTGCAGGCGGCGTGCCTGACTGAGAATATCATGCTGCACGAGCTCTTTGGCCTCAGATGCTAGAAGTGCCATGAGTGGGCACTATAAAGAAACGGGACTTTACTTTCTCCGTGATCATCAACCTTTGTGGATTCTCTTTGTTCTAGACGCCTGAAATAAAGACAGTTGTCCTGAGTCACCTAAACCACCACCGAGTGAGGCGCTGGAACTTGCCGGTATCAGAATTCCGAAGAAGGCTGAACGTCCACAATTAAATGGTCATTGCCCAGAAATGAAGCGCCAGCCGGATCAGCCTGGGAAACAAGCTTCCATTAGACAATGAAGATGTGAGAATCTGGTACGGCCACACTTCATGGTTTCCATAGATCCATGCAATTCCGTGTTGAATTTCAGTCCGAAAATGAAACCGCTGGAGCCTCTGTTCAGCAGGCCCTGGTGTAGCTCCCAGAGGCACAATGGTGCTCCTCTAGATTTTGGACGAAAAACGTTTTCACGGGAATAAGCAACCTTGATCAAGCCAGGTGGGTCTTGGAAAAACGAAATTGCTGCGTGTGCCTGGAATACTGACAAGCACTCACCTGTGTCACTCTATGGCGCATTCAGCACAGGAATCTGCATCGATTGAGCCAAGACAAAGGAAAGTTCAGGGAGGCAGCACCCGTGTAGAAAAGCATTTGTTCTTCAAAGAGGAGGCCAATATTGTGAAACGACATACCCATGGCAAATAGTTTTCATCGGCAGTTTCATGGAGCAATATTGCGGGGAGAGAAAAGGCACCACCTGAGGGAGGCACGCTCAAAAAAATTACGTAGGGCAGGAGACGGGTCGCCCCCAGGCACTAGGGGTGTCGGGCCTCAACATTGTTAGCAGAGTTCACTGAAGTCCCTGAGTGAAGTTTTCTCCGGTGTCCTTCGTTTACGTTCCTAAAATTTACTCTGCGGTTTCTGATGACTGGGTTACGAACGGCCACCATTCACCGTTTTCCTTATACTCGTGCGTCTCCATCGACCTTAAAGGAAAGGGAGAACACGCAGATGCTGGCAGCTAAATTCAGCAGAGTTTGTCTCAACACAAAAGAGACAGCTCTGTGGGGACCCGTCTTCCATGGTAAAACATTCCTAACGAATAAGAAATCTTCCCATCGCAATGACAATATGAGAGAAGGGCCACCGGTGGATTTGCCGATGTGCCTATAAACATCTTCTTCAGGCCATGAAGTAGTGAAGCACGGGAACCCAGGCGCTTCACCCTTTTCCCTAGACCAGTGAAACTTAAAGAGCCACTATTGACCTGTGAGACATGACGTTGCTGGAAGCATCAGTGTACAGAGGCATGGGAACCTCAAAGGAGTTTCTTCCGTGTGAAAATAACAACCAGGCTGAACTTCATGGCAGGGTTCCAGATTCCCAGGAATTCCACGGGCTGTATTGCTCAGAGATAGAACCTACTGCTTGGGGCACACTTAATCTGAAAAACTTGCTGGACTCACGGCTTTCCCAAAGACCCAAGATTCTCAAAGAGCGAGCGTAAGTTTGACGGAAAAACAAACTGCCGGTAGCGCCTTTTGACCTTGAAACCGGCAAGAAGGAAGATTTCCCTTAAACCATGAATCTCAGAAACATCGTGACAGTGAAGGAAAACCAGTGAGAGCAGATGTACTTCCAATAATCCAACACTTAAATTAGACCTCATACCTAAATCCTATCCTAAAAACAACCCTACTCCTAATCCTAAACAAGGTGAAAAGCTAACCCTAGGTGTAAACCTAAACAGAGATGTACCCTAAGCCTAGGTCTAACTGTATTCTCCTAACCTTAAAATTAACCCTAACCTAAGGCTCACCCTAAAGCAAGCCCTAACCATAACCGTATGTCTACCCTAAGGCTAAGCCTAATCCTAACCCCAAATCTGATGTGAACATCCAGTTCCCCCTACAACTAACCTTACTCCTAACCGTCATCCTTCGCCTGAACCTAACTTAACTCTATCCCTCACCTTCAATCGAAGCCTCCATAGCACCGTTAATGTAATCCAATCCCTTAAACTAGACAGAGAGCTAAACTTAACCATAACCAAAACGGACGTAACACACAAACCGTAAGCCTGAACCCAACTCTTAACCTCGCACACTGTCTAACCCTCACACAAATATTAACCCCAACCCATATCTAAACAGTCAAGTTTACCATAGGCCTAAATGAGACAATAGGTTCGCTCATCCTTAAGCACTAAACCCTACTCTTACCTTCCACCTCACACTGCCCCTACATTTGATCCTCAGACTTACCATAACCCGAATCCTCACACAGCCGTAACTCTAACGTGAACTCTAACTCTGTCCCTAAACATGCCCAAATGCCTGTACCTATGCCCGTCTAAAGTTAAACCTAAACCGAAATCTTCTGTGCCACAATTTTGCAGCAGTTTAAAGTACACTGGGAAAGATTTTTCTGCAAGAAAGAAACTGCATGCGGCGTGCCTGAACTGAGAATATCATGCTGCACGAGCTCTTTGGCCTCAGATGCTAGAAGTGCCATGAGTGGGCACTATAAAGAAACGGGACTTTACTTTCTCCGTGATCATCAACCTTTGTGGATTCTCTTTGTTCTAGACGCCTGAAATAAAGACAGTTGTCCTGAGTCACCTAAACCTCCACCGAGTGGTCTTAGTGAGGCGCGGGAACTTGCCGGTATCAGAATTCCGAAGAAGGCTGAACGTCCACAATTAAATGGTCATTGCCCAGAAATGAAGCGCCAGCCGGATCAGCCTGGGAAACAAGCTTCCATTAGACAATGAAGATGTGAGAATCTGGTACGGCCACACTTCATGGTTTCCATAGATCCATGCAATTCCGTGTTGAATTTCAGTCCGAAAATGAAACCGCTGGAGCCTCTGTTCAGCAGGCCCTGGTGTAGCTCCCAGAGGCACAATGGTGCTCCTCTAGATTTTGGACGAAAAACGTTTTCACGGGAATAAGCAACCTTGATCAAGCCAGGTGGGTCTTGGAAAAACGAAATTGCTGCGTGTGCCTGGAATACTGACAAGCACTCACCTGTGTCACTCTATGGCGCATTCAGCACAGGAATCTGCATCGATTGAGCCAAGACAAAGGAAAGTTCAGGGAGGCAGCACCCGTGTAGAAAAGCATTTGTTCTTCAAAGAGGAGGCCAATATTGTGAAACGACATACCCATGGCAAATAGTTTTCATCGGCAGTTTCATGGAGCAATATTGCGGGGAGAGAAAAGGCACCACCTGAGGGAGGCACGCTCAAAAAAATTACGTAGGGCAGGAGACGGGTCGCCCCCAGGCACTAGGGGTGTCGGGCCTCAACATTGCTAGCAGAGTTCACTGAAGTCCCTGAGTGAAGTTTTCTCCGGTGTCCTTCGTCTACGTTCCTAAAATTTACTCTGCGGTTTCTGATGACACTGGGTTACGAACGGCCACCATTCACCGTTTTCCTTACACTCGTGCGTCTCCATCGACCTTAAAGGAAAGTGAGAACACGCAGATGCTGGCAGCTAAATTCAGCAGAGTTTGTCTCAACACAAAAGAGACAGCTCTGTGGGGACCCGTCTTCCATGGTAAAACATTTCCTAACGAATAAGAAATCTTCCCATCGCAATGACAGTAGAATTGCCACCGGTGGATTTGCCGATGTGCCTATAAACATCTTCTTCAGGCCATGAAGTAGTGAAGCACGGGAACCCAGGCGCTTCACCCTTTTCCCTAGACCAGTGAAACTTAAAGAGCCACTATTGACCTGTGAGACATGACGTTGCTGGAAGCATCAGTGTACAGAGGCATGGGAACCTCAAAGGAGTTTCTTCCGTGTGAAAATAACAACCAGGCTGAACTTCATGGCAGGGTTCCAGATTCCCAGGAATTCCACGGGCTGTATTGCTCAGAGATAGAACCTACTGCTTGGGGCACACTTAATCTGAAAAACTTGCTGGACTCACGGCTTTCCCAAAGACCCAAGATTCTCAAAGAGCGAGCGTAAGTTTGACGGAAAAACAAACTGCCGGTAGCGCCTTTTGACCTTGAAACCGGCAAGAAGGAAGATTTCCCTTAAACCATGAATCTCAGAAACATCGTGACAGTGAAGGAAAACCAGTGAGAGCAGATGTACTTCCAATAATCCAACACTTAAATTAGACCTCATACCTAAATCCTATCCTAAAAACAACCCTACTCCTAATCCTAAACAAGGTGAAAAGCTAACCCTAGGTGTAAACCTAAACAGAGATGTACCCTAAGCCTAGGTCTAACTGTATTCTCCTAACCTTAAAATTAACCCTAACCTAAGGCTCACCCTAAAGCAAGCCCTAACCATAACCGTATGTCTACCCTAAGGCTAAGCCTAATCCTAACCCCAAATCTGATGTGAACATCCAGTTCCCCCTACAACTAACCTTACTCCTAACCGTCATCCTTCGCCTGAACCTAACTTAACTCTATCCCTCACCTTCAATCGAAGCCTCCATAGCACCGTTAATGTAATCCAATCCCTTAAACTAGACAGAGAGCTAAACTTAACCATAACCAAAACGGACGTAACACACAAACCGTAAGCCTGAACCCAACTCTTAACCTCGCACACTGTCTAACCCTCACACAAATATTAACCCCAACCCATATCTAAACAGTCAAGTTTACCATAGGCCTAAATGAGACAATAGGTTCGCTCATCCTTCAGCACTAAAGCCTACTCTTACCTTCCACCTCACACTGCCCCTACATTTGATCCTCAGACTTACCATAACCCGAATCCTCACACAGCCGTAACTCTAACGTGAACTCTAACTCTGTCCCTAAACATGCCCAAATGCCTGTACCTATGCCCGTCTAAAGTTAAACCTAAACCGAAATCTTCTGTGCCACCATTTTGCAGCAGTTTAAAGAAGTACACTGGGAAACATTTTTCTGCAAGAAAGAAACTGCAGGCGGCGTGCCTGAACTGAGAATATCATGCTGCACGAGCTCTTTGGCCTCAGATGCTAGAAGTGCCATGAGTGGGCACTATAAAGAAACGGGACTTTACTTTCTCCGTGATCATCAACCTTTGTGGATTCTCTTTGTTCTAGACGCCTGAAATAAAGACAGTTGTCCTGAGTCACCTAAACCTCCACCGAGTGGTCTTAGTGAGGCGCGGGATCTTGCCGGTATCAGAATTCCAAAGAAGGCTGAACGTCCACAATTAAATGGTCATTGCCCAGAAATGAAGTGCCAGCCGGATCAGCCTGGGAAACAAGCTTCCATTAGACAATGAAGATGTGAGAATCTGGTACGGCCACACTTCATGGTTTCCATAGATCCATGCAATTCCGTGTTGAATTTCAGTCCGAAAATGAAACCGCTGGAGCCTCTGTTCAGCAGGCCCTGGTGTAGCTCCCAGAGGCACAATGGTGCTCCTCTAGATTTTGGACGAAAAACGTTTTCACGGGAATAAGCAACCTTGATCAAGCCAGGTGGGTCTTGGAAAAACGAAATTGCTGCGTGTGCCTGGAATACTGACAAGCACTCACCTGTGTCACTCTATGGCGCATTCAGCACAGGAATCTGCATCGATTGAGCCAAGACAAAGGAAAGTTCAGGGAGGCAGCACCCGTGTAGAAAAGCATTTGTTCTTCAAAGAGGAGGCCAATATTGTGAAACGACATACCCATGGCAAATAGTTTTCATCGGCAGTTTCATGGAGCAATATTGCGGGGAGAGAAAAGGCACCACCTGAGGGAGGCACGCTCAAAAAAATTACGTAGGGCAGGAGACGGGTCGCCCCCAGGCACTAGGGGTGTCGGGCCTCAACATTGTTAGCAGAGTTCACTGAAGTCCCTGAGTGAAGTTTTCTCCGGTGTCCTTCGTCTACGTTCCTAAAATTTACTCTGCGGTTTCTGATGACTCTGGGTTACGAACGGCCACCATTCACCGTTTTCCTTACACTCGTGCGTCTCCATCGACCTTAAAGGAAAGGGAGAACACGCAGATGCTGGCAGCTAAATTCAGCAGAGTTTGTCTCAACACAAAAGAGACAGCTCTGTGGGGACCCGTCTTCCATGGTAAAACATTTCCTAACGAATAAGAAATCTTCCCATCGCAATGACAGTAGAATTGCCACCGGTGGATTTGCCGATGTGCCTATAAACATCTTCTTCAGGCCATGAAGTAGTGAAGCACGGGAACCCAGGCGCTTCACCCTTTTCCCTAGACCAGTGAAACTTAAAGAGCCACTATTGACCTGTGAGACATGACGTTGCTGGAAGCATCAGTGTACAGAGGCATGGGAACCTCAAAGGAGTTTCTTCCGTGTGAAAATAACAACCAGGCTGAACTTCATGGCAGGGTTCCAGATTCCCAGGAATTCCACGGGCTGTATTGCTCAGAGATAGAACCTACTGCTTGGGGCACACTTAATCTGAAAAACTTGCTGGACTTACGGCTTTCCCAAAGACCCAAGATTCTCAAAGAGCGAGCGTAAGTTTGAAGGAAAAACAAACTGCCGGTAGCGCCTTTTGACCTTGAAACCGGAAAGACGGAAGATTTCCCTTAAACCATGAATCTCAGAAACATCGTGACAGTGAAGGAAAACCAGTGAGAGCAGATGTACTTCCAATAATCCAACACTTAAATTAGACCTCATACCTAAATCCTATCCTAAAAACAACCCTACTCCTAATCCTAAACAAGGTGAAAAGCTAACCCTAGGTGTAAACCTAAACAGAGATTTACCCTAAGCCTAGGTCGAACTGTATTCTCCTAACCTTAAAATTAACCCTAACCTAAGGCTCACCCTAAAGCAAGCCCTAACCATAACCGTATGTCTACCCTAAGGCTAACCCTAATCCTAACCCCAAATCTGATGTGAACATGCAGCTCCCCCTACAACTAACCTTACTCCTAACCGTCATCCTTCGCCTGAACCTAACTTAACTCTATCCCTCACCTTCAATCGAAGCCTCCATAGCACCGTTAATGTAATCCAATCCCTTAAACTAGACAGAGAGCTAAACTTAACCATAACCAAAACGGACGTAACACACAAACCGTAAGCCTGAACCCAACTCTTAACCTCGCACACTGTCTAACCCTCACACAAATATTAACCCCAACCCATATCTAAACAGTCAAGTTTACCATAGGCCTAAATGAGACAATAGGTTCGCTCATCCTTCAGCACTAAAGCCTACTCTTACCTTCCACCTCACACTGCCCCTACATTTGATCCTCAGACTTACCATAACCCGAATCCTCACACAGCCGTAACTCTAACGTGAACTCTAACTCTGTCCCTAAACATGCCCAAATGCCTGTACCTATGCCCGTCTAAAGTTAAACCTAACCTACATAGTCCAAGTGCCCGCTAGTTAACCTACATTGTCCAAGTACCTGATGGGGAACCTACATAGTCCAAGTATGCGCTAGGTAACCTACATAGTCCAAATGCCCGCTAGTAACGTACATAGTCCAAGTGCCCGTTAGGTAACCTATTTAGTCCAAGTGCCCGCTAGGGAACACACATAGTCCATGTGCCCGTTAGAGAACTTACATAGTCAAAGCCCTGCTAGGGAACCTACATAGTCCAAGTGCCCGCTAGGGAACCTAGATAGTCCAAGTACGCGTTAGCTAACCTAGATAGTCCAAGTGCCCGCTAGGTAACCTCCATAGTCCAAGTGCCCGTTAGGTAACCTCCATAGTCCAAGTGCCCGTTCGTTAACCTAGATAGTCTAAGTTCCTGTTAGCTAAACTACATTGTCCAAGTGCCCGTTCGTTAACCTAGATAGTTCAAGTGCCCGCTAGGGAACCTAGATAGTCCAAGTGCCTGCTAGGTAACCTACATAGTCCAAGTGCCCGCTCGGGAACCTACATAGTCCAAGTGCCCGCTAGGGAACCTACATAGTCCAAGTGCCCGTTAGTTAACCTAGATACTCAAAGTGCCTGCTAGGTATCCTAGATAGTCCAAATGCCCGCTAGGGTACCCACATAGTCCAACTGCCCGATAGGGAACCAACATAGTCCAAGTGCCCGCTAAGGGACCTACATAGTCCAAGTGCCCGCTAGGTAACCTACATAGTCCAAATGCCCGCTAGGGTACCCACAGAGTCCAACTGCCCGGTAGGGAACCAACATAATCCAAGTGCCCGCTAAGGGACCTACATAGTCCAAGTGCCCGTTAGGGAACCTACATAGTCCAAGTGCGCTCTAGGGAACCTGCATTGTCCAAGTGCCCGCTAGTTAACCTAGATCGTCCAAGTGTCCGCTAGTAAACCTACATAGTCCAAGTTCCGGTTGGTAACCTAGATAGGCCAAGTGCCCGCTAGTTAACCTACATAGTACAATGGCCCGCTAGTTGACCTAGATAGTCCAAGTGCCCTCTAGTTAACCTACATAGTCAAAGGGCCCGCTAGTTAACCTAAGTATTACAAATGTCCGATAGGGATCCTACATAGTCCAAGTGCCCGCTAGGTAACCTAGATATTCCAAGTTCCGGTTTGCTAACCTAGATAGTCCAAGTGCCCGCTAGGTAACCTACGTAGTTCAAGTGCCCATTCGTTAACTTAGCTTGTCCAAGTCGCGGTAGGTAACCAACATAGTCCAAGGGGTGCTAGGTAACCTATATAGTCCAAGTGCCTGCTAATTAACCTATAGTCCAAGTGCCCTCTAGGTAACCTACATATTCCAAGTTCCCGCTAGGTAACCTAGATAGTCAAAGTGCCCGTTACGTTAACTACATAGTCCACGTGCCCGTTCGTTAACCTAGATCGTCCAATTGCCCGCTAGGTAACCTACATAGTACAAGGTCCGGCTAGGTAACCTTTAGAATCCAAGTGCCCGCTAGGTAATCTAGATAGTCCATGTGCCCGTTAGGTAACCTAGATAGTCCAAGTGCCCGCTAGTTAACCTACATAGTCCAAGTGCCCCCTGGTTAACTTAAACAGTCCAAGTGCCCGCTAGGTTACCTGCATAGTCCATGTGCCCGTTAGGTAACCCAGATAGTCCAAGTGCCCGCTAGGTAACCTACATAGTCCAAGTGCCCGCTAGGTAACCTACATAGTCCAAGTACCCGTTAGCTAACCTAGATAGTCCAAGTGCCCGCTAGGTAACCTCCATAGTCCAAGTGCCCGCTAGGTAACCTCCATAGTCCAAGTGCCCGTTCGTTAACCTAGATAGTCCAAGTTCCTGTTAGCTAACCTACATAGTCCAAGTGCCCGTTCGTTAACCTAGATAGTTCAAGTGCCCGCTAGGTAACCTAGACAGTCCAAGTGCCTGCTAGGTAACCTACATAGTCCAAGTGCCCGTTTGCTAACCTAGATCGTCAAAGGGCCCGCTAGTTAACCTACATAGTCCAAGGGCCCTCTAGTTAACCTAGATAGTCCAAGTGCCCGCTAGTTAACCTACATTGTCCAAGTCCCTGATGGGGAACCTACATAGTCCAAGTATCCGCTAGGTAACCTACATAGTCCAAATGCCCGCTAGTAAAGTACATAGTCCAAGTGCCCGTTAGGTAACCTAGATAGTCCAAATGCCCGCTAGGGAACACACATAGTCCAAGTGCCCGTTAGAGAACTCACATAGTCAAAGCCCTGCTAGGGAACCTACATAGTCCAAGTGCCCGCTAGGGAACCTAGATAGTCCAAGTACCCGTTAGGTAACCTACGTAGTTCAAGTGCCCATTCGTTAACTTAGATAGTCCAAGTTGCGGTAGGTAACCAACATAGTCCAAGGGCCGCTACGTAACCTATATAGTCCAAGTGCCCACTAATTAACCTATAGTCCAAGTGCCCTCTAGGTAACCTACATATTCCAAGTTCCCGCTAGGTAACCTAGATAGTCCAAGTGCCCGTTACCTAACCTAGATAGTCCAAGTGCCCGTTAGGTTAACTACATAGTCCACGTGCCCGTTCGTTAACCTAGATCGTCCAATTGCCCGCTAGGTAACCAACATAGTCCAAGGGCCGGGTAGGTAACCTTTAGAATCCAAGTGCCCGCTAGGTAATCTAGATAGTCCAGGTGCCCGTTAGGTAACCTAGATAGTCCAAGTGCCCGCTAGTTAACCTACATAGTCCAAGTGCCCCCTGGTTAACTTAAACAGTCCATGCCCGCTAGGTTACCTGCATAGTCCAAGTGCCCGTTAGGTAACCTAGATAGTCCAAGTGCCCGCTACGTAACCTACATAGTCCAAGTGCCCGCTAGGTAACCTAGATAGTCCAAGTACCCGTTAGCTAACCTAGATAGTCCAAGTGCCCGCTAGGTAACCTCCATAGTCCAAGTGCCCGCTAGGTAACCTCCATAGTCCAAGTGCCCGTTCGTTAACCTAGATAGTCCAAGTTCCTGTTAGCTAACCTACATAGTCCAAGTGCCCGTTCGTTAACCTAGATAGTTCAAGTGCCCGCTAGGTAACCTAGACAGTCCAAGTGCCTGCTAGGTAACCTACATAGTCCAAGTGCCCAATGAGGAACCTACATAGTCCACGTGCCCGATAGGGAATCTTCATATTCCAAGTGCCCGTTAGGGAACCCAGATAGTCCAAGTGCCCATAGGGAACCTATATGGTCCAAGTGCCCGCTAGGGAAGCTACATATTCATAGTGCCCGCTAGGGAACCTGCATTGTCCAAGTGCCCGCTAGTTAACCAAGATTGTCCAAGTGTCCGCTAGTAAACCTACATAGTCCAAGTTCCCGTTAGGTAACCTAGATAGGCCAAGTGCCCGCAAGGTAACCTACATAGTCCAAGTGCCCGCTAGGTAACCTAGATATTCCAGGTTCCGGTTTACTAACCTAGATAGTCCAAGTGCCCGCTAGGTAACCTACATAGTCCAACTGCCCATTCGTTAACCTAGATAGTCTAAGTGCCCGCTAGGTAACCTATACTGTCCAAGTGCCCGCTAGGATACCTACATAGTCCAAGTGCACGTTCGTTAACTTAGATAGTCCAAGTCGCGCTAGGTAACCTATATAGTCCAAGGGCCCGCTAGGTAACCTATATAGTCCAAGTGCCCGCTAGTTAAACTATAGTCCAAGTGCCCGCTAGGTAACCTACATATTCCAAGTTCCCGCTAGGTAACCTAGATAGTCCAAGTTCCCGTTACCTAACCTACATAGTCCAAGTGCCCGTTAGGTTACCTACATAGTCCACGTGCCGTTTCGTTAACCTAGATAGTCCAAGTGCCCGCTAGGTAACCTACATAGTCCAAGTGCCCGCTAATTAACCTACATAGTCCAAGTGCCCGTTAGGTAACCTAGACAGTCCAAGTGCCCGCTAGGTAACCTCCATAGTCCAAGTGCCCGCTAATTAACCTATATAGTCCAAGTGCCCGCCAGGGAACCTGCATCGTCCAAGTGCCCGCTAGTTAATCTAGATAGTCCAAGGGTCCGCTAGTAAACCTACATAGTCCAAGTTCCCGTTAGGTAACCTAGATAGGCCAAGTGCCTGCTAGTTAACCTCCATAGTCCAAGTGCCCGCTAGGTAACCTCCATAGTCCAAGTGCCCGCTAATTAACCTATATAGTCGAAGTGCCCAATAGGGAATCTTCATATTCCAAGTGCCCGTTAGGGAACCCAGATTGTCCAAGTGCCCATAGGGAACCTATATAGTCCAAATTCCCTCTAGGGAAGCTACATATTCATAGTGCCCGCTAGGGAACCTGCATTGTCCAAGTGCCCGCTAGATAACCTAGATCGTCCAAGGGTCCGCTAGTAAACCTACATAGTCCAAGTTCCCGTTAGGTAACCTAGATAGGCCAAGTGCCCGCTAGTTAACCTCCATAGTCCAAGTGCCCGCTAATTAACCTATATAGTCCAAGTGCCCGATAGGGAATCTTCATATTCCAAGTGCCCGTTAGGGAACCCAGATTGTCCAAGTGCCCATAGGGAACCTATATAGTCCAAGTTCCCTCTAGGGAAGCTACATATTCATAGTGCCCGCTAGGGAACCTGCATTGTCCAAGTGCCCGCTAGTTAACCTAGATCGTCCAAGGGTCCGCTAGTAAACCTACATAGTCCAAGTTCCCGTTAGGTAACCTAGATAGGCCAAGTGCCCGCTAGTTAACCTACATAGTACAATGGCCCGCTAGTTGACCTAGATAGTCCAAGTGCCCGCTAGTTAACCTAGATAGTCAAAGTGCCCGCTAGTTAACCTAAGTAGTACAAATGTCCGATAGGGATCCTACATAGTCCAAGTGCCCGCTAGGTAACCTAGATATTCCAAGTTCCGGTTTGCTAACCTAGATAGTCCAAGTGCCCGCTAGGTAACCTACGTAGTCCAAGTGCCCATTCGTTAACCTAGATAGTCCAAGTGCCTGCTAGGTAACCTATACTGTCCAAGTGCCCGCTAGATTACTTACATAGTCCAAGTGCACTTTCGTTAACTTAGATAGTCCAAGTCGCGGTAGGTAACCAACATAGTCCAAGGGCCGGTAGGTAACCTATAAGTCCAAGTGCCCGCTAGTTAGCCTATTGTCCAAGTGCCCTCTAGGTAACCTACATATTCCAAGTTTCCGCTAGGTAACCTAGATAGTCCAAGTGCCCGTTACCTAACCTAGATAGTCCAAGTGCCCGTTAGGTTACCTACATAGTCCACGTGCCCGTTCGTTAACCTAGATAGTCCAATTGCCCGCTAGGTAACCTACATAGTCCAAGGGCCGGCTAGGTAACCTTTAGAATCCAAGTGCCCACTAGGTAATCTAGATAGTCCAGGTGCCCGTTAGGTAACCTAGATAGTCCAAGTGCCCGCTAGTTAACCTACATAGTCCAAGTGCCCGCTAGGTTACCTGCATAGTCCAAGTGCCCGTTAGGTAACCTAGATAGTACAAGTGCCCGCTAGGTAACCTACATAGTCCAAGTGCCCGCTAGGTAACCTAGATAGTCCAAGTACCCGTTAGCTAACCTAGATAGTCCAAGTGCCCGCTAGGTAACCTCCATAGTCCAAGTGCCCGCTAGGTAACCTCCATAGTCCAAGTGCCCGTTCATTAACCTAGATAGTCCAAGTTCCTGTTAGCTAACCTACATAGTCCAAGTGCCCGTTCGTTAACCTAGATAGTTCAAGTGCCCTCTAGGTAACCTAGACAGTCCAAGTGCCTGCTAGGTAACCTACATAGTCCAAGTGCCCGTTTGCTAACCTAGATCGTCAAAGGGCCCGCTAGTTAACCTACATAGTCCAAGGGCCCGCTAGTTAACCTAGATAGTCCAAGTGCCCGCTAATTAACCTACATTGTCCAAGTCCCTGATGGGGAACCTACATAGTCCAAGTATCCGCTAGGTAACCTACATAGTCCAAATGCCCGCTAGTAACGTACATAGTCCAAGTGCCCGTTAGGTAACCTAGATAGTCCAAATGCCCGCTAGGGAACCCACATAGCCCAAGTGCCCATTAGAGAACTTACATAATCAAAGCCCTGCTTGGGAACCTACATAGTCCAAGTGCCCGCTAGGGAACCTAGATAGTCCAAGTACCCGTTAGCTAACCTAGATAGTCCAAGTGCCCGCGAGGTAACCTCCATAGTCCAAGTGCCCGCTAGGTAACCTCCATAGTCCAAGTGCCCGTTCGTTAACCTATATAGTCCAAGTTCCTGTTAGCTAACCTACATAGTCCAAGTGTATGTTCGTTAACCTAGATAGTTCAAGTGCCCGCTAGGTAACCTAGACAGTCCAAGTGCCTGCTAGGTAACCTACATAGTCTAAGTGCCCGCTAGGGACCTACATAGTCCAAGTGCCCGCTAGGTAACCTACATAGTCCAAGTGCCCGTTAGATAACCTAGATAGTCAAAGTGCCTGCTAGGTAACCTAGATAGTCCAAATGCCTGCTAGGGTACCCACATAGTCCAACTGCCCGATAGGGAACTAACATAGTCCAAGTGCCCGCTAAGGGACCGACATAGTCCAAGTGACCGCTAGGGAACCTACATAGTCCAAATGCCCGTTAGGGTACCCACAGAGTCCAACTGCCCGATAGGGAACCAACATAGTCCAAGTGCCCGCTAAGGGACCTACATAGTCCAAGTGCCCGTTAGGGAACCTACATAGTCCAAGTGCCCTCTAGGGAACCTGCATCGTCCAAGTGCCCGCCAGTTAACATAGAGAGTCTAAGTTCCCGCTAGTTAACCTAGATAGTCCAAGTGCCTGCTAGTTAACCTAGATCGTCCAAGTGCCCGCTGGTTAACCTACATAGTCCAAGGTCCGTTAGTTAACCTAGATAGTCCAAGTGCCCTCTAGATAACCTAGATCGTCCAAGTGCCCGCTAGTTAACCTACATAGTCCAAGTGCCCGCTAGGGGACGTACATAGTCCAAGTGCCCGCTGGACAACCTAGATAGTCCAAGTGCCCGCTAGTTAACCTACATAGTAAAAGTGCCCGCTGAGGAACCTACATAGTCCAAGTGTGCGAAAGGGAACCTACGTATTCCAAGTGCCCGTTAGGGCACCTAGATAGTCCAAGTAACCATAGGGAACCTATATAGTCCAAGTGCCCTCTATGGAACCTTCATAGTCAAAGTGCCCGCTAGGGAACCTGCATTGTACAAGTGCCCGCTAGTTAACCTAGATAGTCCAAGTGCCCGCTAGGTAACCTAGATAGTCGAAGGGCCCGCTAGTTAACCTACATAGTCCAAGTGCCCGATAGGGAACCTACATAGTCCAAGTGCCCAATGAGGAACCTACACAGTCCAAGTGCCCGATAGGGAATCTTCATATTCCAAGTGCCCGTTAGGGAACCCAGATAGTCCAAGTGCCCATAGAGAACTTATATGGTCCAAGTGCCCTCTAGGGAAGCTACATATTCATAGTGCCCGCTAGGGAACCTGCATTGTCCAAGTGCCCGCTAGTTAACCAAGATCGTCCAAGTGTCCGCTAGTAAACCTACATAGTCCAAGTTCCCGTTAGGTAACCTAGATAGGCCAAGTGCCCGCAAAGTAACCTACATAGTCCAAGTGCCCGCTAGGTAACCTAGATATTCCAAGTTCCGGTTTACTAACCTAGATAGTCCAAGTGCCCGCTAGGTAACCTACATAGTCCAAGTGCCCATTCGTTAAACTAGATAGTCCAAGTGCCCGCTAGGTAACCTATACTGTCCAAGTGCCCGCGAGGTTACCTACATAGTCCAAGTGCACGTTCGATAACTTACATAGTCCAAGTTGTGCTAGGTAACATACATAGACCAAGGGCCCGCTAGGTAACCTATATAGTCCAAGTGCCCGCTAGTTAAACTATAGTCCAAGTGCCCGCTAGGTAACCTACATATTCCAAGTTCCCGCTAGGTAACCTAGATAGTCCAAGTGCCCGTTACCTAACCTAGATATTCCAAGTGCCCATTAGGTTACCTACATAGTCCACGTCCCTGTTCGTTAACCTAGATAGTCCAAGTGCCCGCTAAGTAACCTACATAGTCCAAGTGCCCGCTAATTAACCTACATAGTACAAGTGCCCGTTAGGTAACCTAGACAGTCCAAGTGCCCACTAGGTAACCTCCATAGTCCAAGTGCCTGCTAATTAACCTATATAGTCCAAGTGCCCGCTAGGGAACCTGCATCGTCCAAGTGCCCGCTAGTTAATCTAGATAGTCCAAGGGTCCGCTAGTAAACCTACATAGTCCAAGTTCCCGTTAGGCAACCTAGATAGGCCAAGTGCCCGCTAGTTAACCTACATAGTACAATGGCCCGCTAGTTGACCTAGATAGTCCAAGTGCCCGCTAGTTAACCTAGATAGTCAAAGTGCCCGCTAGTTAACCTAAGTAGTACAAATGTCCAATAGGGATCCTACATAATCCAAGTGCCCGCTTGGTAACCTAGATATAACAAGTTCCGGTTTGCTAACTTAGATAGTCCAATTGCCCGCTAGGTAACCTATACTGTCCAAGTGCCCGCTAGGTTACTTACATAGTCTAAGTGCACGTTCGTTAACTTAGACAGTCCAAGTTGCGGTAGGTAACCAACATAGTCTAAGGGCCGCTAGGTAACCTATATAGTCCTAGTGCCCGCTAGTTAACCTATAGTCCATGTGCCCTTAGGTAACTTAAACAGTCCAAGTGCCCGCTAGGTTACCTGCATAGTCCAAGTGCCCGTTAGGTAACCTAGATAGTCCAAGTGCCCGCTGGGTAACCTCCATAGTCCAAGTGCCCGCTAGGTAACATCCATAGTCCAAGTGCCCGTTCGTTAACCTAGATAGTCCAAGTTCCTGTTAGCTAACCTACATAGTCCAAGTGCCCGTTCGTTAACCTAGATAGTTGAAGTGCCCGCTAGGTAACCTAGACAGTCCAAGTGCCTGATAGTTAACCTACATAGTCCAAGTGCCCGTTTGCTAACCTAGATCGTCAAAGGGCCCGCTAGTTAACCTACATAGTCCAAGGGCCCGCTAGTTAACCTAGATAGTCCAAGTGCCCGCTAGTTAACCTACATTGTCCAAGTCCCTGATGGGGAACCTACATAGTCCAAGTATCCGCTAGGTAACCTACATAGTCCAAATGCCCACTAGTAACGTACGTAGTCCAAATGCCCGTTAGGTAACCTAGATAGTCCAAATGCCCGCTAGGGTACCCAAATAGTCTAAGTGCCCGCGAGGTAACCTACATAGTCCAAGTGCCGATTCATTAACCTAGATTTTCCAAGTGCCCTCTAGGTAACCTAGACTGTCCAAGTGCCCTCCTGGTTACCTACATAGTCCACGTGCCCGTTCGTTAACCTAGATAGTACAAGAGCCCGCTAGTTAACCTACATAGTACAAGGGCCCGCTAGTTAACCTAGATAGTCCAAGTGCCCGCTAGTTAACCTACATTGTCCAAGTCCCTGATGGGGAACCTACATAGTCCAAGTATCCGCTAGGTAACCTACATAGTCCAAATGCCCGCTAGTAACGTACATAGTCCAAGTGCCCGTTAGGTAACCTAGATAGTCCAAATGCCCGCTAGGGAACCCACATAGTCCAAGTGCCCGTTAGAGAACTTACATAGTCAAAGCCCTGCTAGGGAACCTACATAGTCCCAGTGCCCGCTAGGTAACCTAGATAGTCCAAGTAGCCGTTAGCTAACCTAGATAGTCCAAGTGCCTGCTAGGTAACCTACATAGTCCAAGTGCCCACTAGGTAACCTCCATAGTCCAAGTGCCCGTTCGTTAACCTAGATAGTCCAAGTTCCTGTTAGCTAACCTACATAGTCCAAGTGCCCGTTCGTTAACCTAGATAGTTCAAGTGCCCCTAGGTAACCTAGACAGTCCAAGTGCCTGATAGTTAACCTACATAGTCCAAGTGCCCGTTTGCTAACCTAGATCGTCAAAGGGCCCGCTAGTTAACCTACATAGTCCAAGGGCCCGCTAGTTAACCTAGATAGTCCAAGTGCCCGCTAGTTAACCTACATTGTCCAAGTCCCTGATGGGGAACCTACATAGTCCAAGTATCCGCTAGGTAACCTACATAGTCCAAATGCCCACTAGTAATGTACGTAGTCCAAATGCCCGTTAGGTAACCTAGATAGTCCAAATGCCCGCTAGGGTACCCAAATAGTCTAAGTGCCCGCGAGGTAACCTACATAGTCCAAGTGCCGATTCATTAACCTAGATTTTCCAAGTGCCCTCTAGGTAACCTAGACTGTCCAAGTGCCCTCCTGGTTACCTACATAGTCCACGTGCCCGTTCGTTAACCTAGATAGTACAAGAGCCCGCTAGTTAACCTACATAGTACAAGGGCCCGCTAGTTAACCTAGATAGTCCAAGTGCCCGCTAGTTAACCTACATTGTCCAAGTCCCTGATGGGGAACCTACATAGTCCAAGTATCCGCTAGGTAACCTACATAGTCCAAATGCCCGCTAGTAACGTACATAGTCCAAGTGCCCGTTAGGTAACCTAGATAGTCCAAATGCCCGCTAGGGAACCCACATAGTCCAAGTGCCCGTTAGAGAACTTACATAGTCAAAGCCCTGCTAGGGAACCTACATAGTCCCAGTGCCCGCTAGGTAACCTAGATAGTCCAAGTAGCCGTTAGCTAACCTAGATAGTCCAAGTGCCTGCTAGGTAACCTACATAGTCCAAGTGCCCACTAGGTAACCTCCATAGTCCAAGTGCCCGTTCGTTAACCTAGATAGTCCAAGTTCCTGTTAGCTAACCTACATAGTCCAAGTGCCCGTTAGTTAACCTAGATAGTTCAAGTGCCCGCTAGGTAACCCAGACAGTCCAAGTGCCTGCTAGGTAACCTACATAGTCCAAGTGCCCGCTAGGGAACCTACATAGTCCAAGTGCCCGTTAGTTAACCTAGATAGTCAAAGTGCCTGCTAGGTAACCTAGATAGTCCAAATGCCCGCTAGGATACCCACATAGTCCAACTGCCCGATAGGGAACCAACATAGTCCAAGTGCCCGCTAAGGGACCTACATAGTCCAAGTGCCCGTTAGGGAACCTACATAGTCCAAGCGCCCTCTAGGGAACCTGCATCGTCCAAGTGCCCGCCAGTTAACATAGATAGTCCAAGTTCCCGCTAGTTAACATAGATAGTCCAAGTGCCCGCTAGTTAACATAGATCGTCCAAGTGCCCGCTAGTTAACCTACATAGTCCAAGGTCCGTTAGTTAACCTAGATAGTCCAAGTGACCTCTAGTTAACCTACATAGTCCAAGGGCCCTCTAGTTAACCTAGATAGTCCAAGTGCCCGCTAGGGGACGTACGTAGTCCAAGTGCCCGCTGGGCAACCTAGATAGTCCAAGTGCCCGCTAGATAACCTACATAGTCCAAGTGCCCGCTGAGGAACCTACATAGTCCAAGTGTCCGAAAGGGAACCTACGTATTCCAAGTGCCCGTTAGGGCACCTAGATAGTCCAAGTAACCATAGGGAACCTATATAGTCCAAGTGCCCTCTAGGGAAGCTACATAGTCAAAGTGCCCGCTAGGGAACCTGCATTGTACAAGTGCCCGCTAGTTAACCTAGATAGTCCAAGTGCCCGCTAGGTAACCTAGATAGTCGAAGGGCCCGCTAGTTAACCTACATAGTCCAAGTGCCCGATAGGGAACCTACATAGTCCAAGTGCCCAATGAGGAACCTACATAGTCCAAGTGCCCAATAGGGAATCTTCATATTCCAAGTGCCCGTTAGGGAACCCAGATAGTCCAAGTGCCCATAGGGAACCTATATGGTCCAAGTGCCCTCTAGGGAAGCTATATATTCATAGTGCCCGCTAGGGAACCTGCATTGTCCAAGTGCCCGCTAGTTAACCAAGATCGTCCAAGTGTCTGCTAGTAAACCTACATAGTCCAAGTTCCCGTTAGGTAACCTAGATAGGCCAAGTGCCCGCAAGGTAACCTACATAGTCCAAGTGCCCGCTAGGTAACATAGATATTCCAAGTTACGGTTTACTAATCTAGATAGTCCAAGTGCCCGCTAGGTAACCTACATAGTCCAAGTGCCCATTCGTTAACCTAGATAGTCCAAGTGCCCGCTAGGTAACCTATACTGTCCAAGTGCCCGCTAGGTTACCTACATAGTCCAAGTGCACGTTCGTTAAATTAGATAGTCCAAGTCGCGCTAGGTAACCTAGATAGTCCAAGGGCCTGCTAGTTAACCTACATAGTCCAACGGCCCTCTAGTTAACCTAGATAGTCCAAGTGCCCGCTGGAGGACGTACACAGACCAAGTGCCGGCTAGGTAACCTAGATAGTCTACGGGCCGCTAGTTAACCTACATAGTCCAACTGCCCGATAGGGAACCTACATAGTCCAAGTGCCCGCTAAGGGACGAACATAGTCCATGTGCCCGCTAGGGAACCTGCATAGTCAAAATGCCCGATAGGTAACCTAGATAGTCCAAGTGCCCGCTAGTAAACCTACATAGTCCAAGTGCCCACTGAGGAACCTGCATAGTCCAAGTGTCCGAAAGGGAACCTACGTAGTCAAAGTGCCCGCTAGGGAACCTGCATTGTACAAGTGCCCTCTAGTTAACCTAGATAGTCCAAGTGCCCGCTAGGTAACCTAGATAGTCCAAGGGCCCGCTAGTTAACCTACAAAGTCCAAGTGCCCGATAGGGAACCTACATAGTCCAAGTGCCCAATGAGGAACCTATATAGTCCAAGTGCCAGATAGGGAATCTTCATATTCCAAGTGCCCGTTAGGGAACCAAGATAGTCCAAGTGCCCATAGGGAACCTACATAGTCCAAGTGCCCTCTAGGGAAGCTACATATTCATAGTGCCCGCTAGGGAACCTGCATTGTCCAAGTGCCCGCTAGTTAACCTAGATCGTCCAAGTGTCCGCTAGTAAACCTACATAGTCCAAGTTTCCGTTAGGTAACCTAGATAGGCCAAGTGCCCGCTAGTTAACGTACATAGTACAATGGCCCGCTAGTTGACATAGATAGTCCAAGTGCCCGCTAGTTAACCTAGATAGTCAAAGTGCCCGCTAGTTAACCTAAGTAGTACAAATGTCCGATAGGGATCCTACACAGTCCAAGTGCCCGCTAGGTAACCTAGATATTCCAAGTTCCGGTTTGCTAACCTAGATAGTCCAAGTGCCCGCTAGGTAACCTACGTAGTCCAAGTGCCCATTCGTTAACCTAGATAGTCCAAATGCCCGCTAGGTAACCTATACTGTCCAAGTGCCTGCTAGGTTACCTACATAGTCCAAGTGCATGTTCGTTAACTTAGATAGTCCAAGTCGCGCTAGGTAACCTACATAGTCCAAGGGCCACTAGGTAACCTATAGTCCAAGTGCCCTCTTGGTAACCTACATATTCCAAGTTCCCGGTAGGTAAGCTAGATAGTCAAAGTGCCCGTTACCTGACCTAGATAGTCCAAGTGTCCGTTAGGTTACCTACATAGTCCACGTGCCCGTTCGTTAACCTAGATAGTCCAATTGCCCGCTAGGTAACCTACATAGTCCAAGAGCCGGCAGGTAACTTAGACAGTTCAAGTGCCCGCTAGGTTACCTGCATAGTCCAAGTGCCCGTTAGGTAACCTAGATAGTCCAAGTGCCCGCTAGGTAACCTACATAATCCACGTGCCCGCTAGGTAACCTAGATAGTCCAAGTACCCGTTAGCTAACCTAGATAGTCCTAGTGCCCGCTAGGTAACCTCCGTAGTCCAATTGCCCTCTAGGTAACCTCCATAGTCCAAGTGCCCACTAATATACCTATATAGTCCAAGTGCCCGCTAGGGAAACTGCATCGTTCAAGTGCTCGCTAGTTAATCTAGATAGTCCAAGTACCCGCTAGTTAACCTAGATAGTCCAAGTGCCCGCTACTTAACCTAGATCGTCCAAGTGCCCGCTAGTTAACCTACATAGTCCAAGGTCCGCTAGTTAACCTAGATATTCCAAGTGCCCCTTAGTTAACCTACATAGTCAAAGGGCCCTCTAGTTAACCTAGATAGTCCAAGTGCCCACTAGGGGACATACATAGTCCAAGTGCCCGCTATGTAACCTAGATAGTCTAAGGGCCTGCTAGATAACCTACATAGTCCAATTGCCCGATAGGGAACCTACATAGTCCAAGTGCCCGCTAAGGGACGAACATAGTCCAAGTGCCCGCTAGGGAACCTACATAGTCCAAGTGCCTGCTAGGTAACCTAGATAGTCCAAGTGCCCGCTAGTTAACCTACATAGTACAAGTACCCGCTGAGGAACCTACATAGTCCAAGTGTCCGAAAGGGAACCTACGTATTCCAAGTGCCCTTTAGGGCACCTAGATAGTCCAAGTGCCCATAGGGAACCTATATCATCCAAGTGCCCTCTAGGGAACCTACATAGTCAAAGTGCCCGCTAGGGAACCTGCATTGTACAAGTGCCCTCTAGTTAACCTAGATACTCCAAGTGCCCGCTAGGTAACCTAGATAGTCCAAGGGCCCGCTAGTTAACCTACAAAGTCCAAGTGCCCGATAGGGAACCTACATAGTCCAAGTGCCCAATGAGGAACCTACATAGTCCAAGTGCCCGATAGGGAATCTTCATATTCCAAGTGCCCGTTAGGGAACCAAGATAGTCCAAGTGCCCATAGGGAACCTACATAGTCCAAGTGCCCGCTAGTTAACCTAGATCGTCCAAGTGTCCGCTAGTAAACCTACATAGTCCAAGTACCCGCTAGTTAACCTAGATAGTCCAAGTGCCCGCTACTTAACCTAGATCGTCCAAGTGCCCGCTAGTTAACCTACATAGTCCAAGGTCCGCTAGTTAACCTAGATATTCCAAGTGCCCCTTAGTTAACCTACATAGTCAAAGGGCCCTCTAGTTAACCTAGATAGTCCAAGTGCCCACTAGGGGACATACATAGTCCAAGTGCCCGCTATGTAACCTAGATAGTCTAAGGGCCTGCTAGATAACCTACATAGTCCAATTGCCCGATAGGGAACCTACATAGTCCAAGTGCCCGCTAAGGGACGAACATAGTCCAAGTGCCCGCTAGGGAACCTACATAGTCCAAGTGCCTGCTAGGTAACCTAGATAGTCCAAGTGCCCGCTAGTTAACCTACATAGTACAAGTACCCGCTGAGGAACCTACATAGTCCAAGTGTCCGAAAGGGAACCTACGTATTCCAAGTGCCCTTTAGGGCACCTAGATAGTCCAAGTGCCCATAGGGAACCTATATCATCCAAGTGCCCTCTAGGGAACCTACATAGTCAAAGTGCCCGCTAGGGAACCTGCATTGTACAAGTGCCCTCTAGTTAACCTAGATACTCCAAGTGCCCGCTAGGTAACCTAGATAGTCCAAGGGCCCGCTAGTTAACCTACAAAGTCCAAGTGCCCGATAGGGAACCTACATAGTCCAAGTGCCCAATGAGGAACCTACATAGTCCAAGTGCCCGATAGGGAATCTTCATATTCCAAGTGCCCGTTAGGGAACCAAGATAGTCCAAGTGCCCATAGGGAACCTACATAGTCCAAGTGCCCGCTAGTTAACCTAGATCGTCCAAGTGTCCGCTAGTAAACCTACATAGTCCAAGTTCCCGTTAGGTAACCTAGATAGGCCAAGTGCCCGTTACCTAACCTAGATAGTCAAAGTGCCCGCTAGTTAACCTAAGTAGTACAAATGTCCAATAGGGATCCTACATAGTCCAAGTGCCCGCTAGGTAACCTAGATATTCCAAGTTCCGGTTTGCTAACCTAGATAGTCCAAGTGCCCGCTAGGTAACCTACATAGTCCAAGTGCCCATTCGTTAACCTAGATAGTCCAAGTGCCCGCTAGGTAACCTATACTGTCCAAGTCCCCTCTAGGTTACTTACATAGACCAAGTGCACGTTCGTTAACTTAGATAGTCCAAGTCGTGGTAGGTAACCAACATAGTCCAAGGGCCGCTAGGTAACCTATATAGTCCAAGTGCCCGCTAGTTAACCTATAGTCGAAGTGCCCTCTAGGTAACCTACATATTCCAAGTTCCCGCTAGGTAACCTATAGTCCAAGTGCCCGTTACCTAACCTAGATAGTCCAAGTGCCCGTTAGGTTACCTATATTGTCCAAGTGCCCGCTAGTTAACCTACATAGTCCAAGGTCCGCTAGTTAACCTAGATATTCCAAGTGCCCGCTAGTTAACCTACATAGTCCAAGGGCCCTCTAGTTAACCTAGATAGTCCAAGTGACCGCTAGAAGACGTACATAGTCCAAGTGCCCGCTAGGTAACCTAGATAGTCTAAGGGCCCGCTAGTTAACCTACATAGTCCAACTGCCCCATAGGGAACCTCCATAGTCCAAGTGCCCGCTAAGGGACGAAAATAGTCCAAGTACCCGCTAGGGAACCTGCATAGTCCAAGTGCCCGCTAGGTAACCTAGATAGTCCAAGTGCCCGCTAGTTAACCTACATAGTCCAAGTGCCCGCTGAGGAACCTACATAGTCCAAGTGTCCGAAAGGGAACCTATGTATTCCAAGTGCCCATTAGGGCACCTAGATAGTCCAAGTGCCCATAGGGAACCTATATCGTCCAAGTGCCCTCTAGGGAACCTATATATTCAAAGTGCCCGCTAGGGAACCTGCATTGCGCAAGTGCCCTCTAGTTAACCTAGATAGTCCAAGTGCCCGCTAGGTAACCTAGATAGTCCAAGGGCCCGCTAGTTAACCTACATAGTCCAAGTGCCCAATGAGGAACCTACATAGTCCAAGTGCCCGATAGGGAATCTTCATATTCCAAGTGCCCCTTAGGGAACCCAGATAGTCCAAGTGCCCGCTAGGTAACCTCCATAGTCCAAGTGCCCGCTAGGTAACCTCCATAGTCCAAGTGCCCGTTCGTTAACCTAGATAGTCCAATTTCCTGTTAGCTATCCTACATAGTCCAAGTGCCCGTTCGTTAACCTAGATAGTTCAAGTGCCCGCTAGGTAACCTAGACAGTCCAAGTGCCTGCTAGGTAACCTACATAGTCCAAGTGCCCGTTTGCTAACCTAGATCGTCAAAGGGCCCGCTAGTTAACCTACATAGTCCAAGGGCCCGCTAGTTAACCTATATAGTCCAAGTGCCCGCTAGTTAACCTTCATTGTCCAAGTCCCTGATGGGGAACCTACATAGTCCAAGTATCCGCTAGGTAACCTACATAGTCCAAATGCCCGCTAGTAACGTACATAGTCCAAGTGCCCGTTAGGTAACCTAGATAGTCCAAATGCCCGCTAGGGAACCCACATAGCCCAAGTGCCCATTAGAGAACTTACATAATCAAAGCCCTGCTAGGGAACCTACATAGTCCAAGTGCCCGCTAGGGAACCTAGATAGTCCAAGTACCCGTTAGCTAACCTAGATAGTCCAAGTGCCCGCTAGGTAACCTCCATAGTCCAAGTGCCCGCTAGGTAACCTCCATAGTCCAAGTGCCCGTTCGTTAACCTATATAGTCCAAGTTCCTGTTAGCTAACCTACATAGTCCAAGTGTCCGTTCGTTAACCTAGATAGTTCAAGTGCCCGCTAGGTAACCTAGACAGTCCAAGTGCCTGCTAGGTAACCTACATAGTCTAAGTGCCCGCTAGGGACCTACATAGTCCAAGTGCCCGCTAGGTAACCTACATAGTCCAAGTGCCCGTTAGTTAACCTAGATAGTCAAAGTGCCTGCTAGGTAAACTAGATAGTCCAAATGCCTGCTAGGGTACCCACATAGTCCAACTGCCCGATAGGGAACCAACATAGTCCAAGTGCCCCCTAAGGGACCGACATAGTCCAAGTGACCGCTAGGGAACCTACATAGTCCAAATGCCCGTTAGGGTACCCACAGAGTCCAACTGCCCGAAAGGGAACCAACATAGTCCAAGTGCCCGCTAAGGGACCTACATAGTCCAATGCCCGTTAGGGAACCTACATAGTCCAAGTGCCCTCTAGGGAACCTGCATTGTCCAAGTGCCCGCCAGTTAACATAGAGACTCTAAGTTCCCGCTAGTTAACCTAGATAGTCCAAGTGTCCGCTAGTTAACCTAGATCATCCAAGTGCCCGGTAGTTAACCTACATAGTCCAAGTTCCGTTAGTTAACCTAGAGAGTCCAAGTGCCCTCTAGATAACCTACATAGTCCAAGGGCCCTCTAGTTAACCTCGATAGTCCAAGTGCCCGCTAGGGGACGTACATAGTCCAAGTGCCCGCTGGACAACCTAGATAGTCCAAGTGCCCGCTAGTTGACCTACATAGTCCAAGTGCCCGCTTGTTAACCTACATAGTCCAAGTGTCCGAAAGGGAACCTACGTATTCCAAGTGCCCGTTAGGGCACCTAGATAGTCTAAGTAACCATAGTGAACCTATATAGTCCAAGTGCCCTCTAGGGAAGCTACATAGTCAAAGTGCCCGCTAGGGAACCTGCATTGTACATGTGCCCGCTAGTTAACCTAGATAGTCCAAGTGCCCGCTAGGTAACCTAGATAGTCGAAGGGCCCCCTAGTTAACCTACATAGTCCAAGTGCCCGATAGGGAACCTACATAGTCCAAGTGCCCAATGAGGAACGTACATAGTCCAAGTGCCCGATAGGGAATCTTCATATTCCAAGTGCCCGTTAGGGAACCCAGATAGACCAAGTGCCCATAGGGAACCTATATGGTCCAAGTGCCCTCTAGGGAAGCTACATATTCATAGTGCCCGCTAGGGAACCTGCATTTTCCAAGTGCCCGCTAGTTAACCAAGATTGTCCAAGTGTCCGCTAGTAAACCTACATAGTCCAAGTTCCCGTTAGGTAACCTAGATAGGCCAAGTGCCCGCAAGATAACCTACATAGTCCAAGTGCCCGCTAGGTAACCTAGATATTCCAAGTTCCGGTTTACTAACCTAGATAGTCCAAGTGCCCGCTAGGTAACCTACATAGTCCAAGTGCCCATTCGTTAACCTAGGTAGTCCAAGTGCCCGCTAGGTAACCTATACTGTCCAAGTGCCCGCTAGGTTACCTACATTGTCCAAGTGCACGTTCGTTAACTTAGATAGTCCAAGTTGCGCTAGGTTACATACATAGTCCAAGGGCCCGCTAGGTAACCTATATAGTCCAAGTGCCCGCTAGTTAAACTATAGTCCAAGTGCCCGCTAGGTAACCTACATATTCCAAGTTCCCGCTAGGTATCCTAGATAGTCCAAGTGCCCGTTACCTAACCTAGATATTCCAAGTGCCCATTAGGTTACCTACATAGTCCACGTGCCGGTTCGTTAACCTAGATAGTCCAAGTGCCCGCTAGGTAACCTACATAGTCCAAGTGCCCGCTAATTAACCTACATAGTCCAAGTGCCCGTTAGGTAACCTAGACAGTCCAAGTGCCCGCTAGGTAACCTCCATAGTCCAAGTGCCCGCTAATTAACCTATATTGTCCAAGTGCCCGCTAGGGAACCTGCATCGGCCAAGTGCCCGCTAGTTAATCTAGATAGTCCAAGTGCCCGCTAGTTAACCTAAATAGTCCAAGGGCCCTCTATTTAAACTAGATAGTCCAAGTGCCCGCTAGGGGACGTACATAGTCCAAGTGCCCGCTAGGTAACCTAGATAGTCTAAGGGCCCGCTAGTTAACCTACATAGTCCAACTGCCCGATATGGACCTTACATAGTCCAAGATCCCGCTAAGGGACGAACATAGTCCAAGTGCCCGCTAGGGAACCTACATAGTCCAAGTGCCCGCTAGGTAACCTAGATCGTCCAAGTGCCCGCTAGTTAACCTACATAGTCCAAGTGCCCGCTGAGGAACCTACATAGTCCAAGTGTCCGAAAGGGAACCTACGTATTCCAAGTGTCCATTAGGGCACCTAGACAGTCCAAGTGCCCATAGGGAACCTATATAGTCCAAGTGCCCTATAGGGAACATACATAGTCAAAGTGCCCGCTAGATAACCTGCATTGTACAAGTGCCCTCTAGTTAACCTAGATCTTCCAAGTGCCCGCTAGGTAACCTAGGTAGTCCAAGGACCTGCTAGTTAACCTACATAGTCCAAGTGCCCGATAGGGAACCTACATAGTCCAAGTGCCCAATGCGGAACCTACATAGTCCAAGTGCCCGATAGGGAATCTTCATATTCCAAGTGCCCGTTAGGGAACCCAGATTGTCCAAGTGCCCATAGGGAACCTATATAGTCCAAGTTCCCTCTAGGGAAGCTACATATTCATAGTGCCCGCTAGGGAACCTGCATTGTCCAAGTGCCCGCTAGGTAACCTAGATCGTCCAAGGGTCCGCTAGTAAACCTACATAGTCCAAGTTCCCGTTAGGTAACCTAGATAGGCCAAGTGCCCGCTAGTTAACCTACATAGTACAATGGCCCGCTAGTTGACCTAGATAGTCCAAGTGCCCGCTAGTTAACCTAGATAGTCAAAGTGCCCGCTAGTTAACCTCAGTAGTACAAATGTCCAATAGGGATCCTACATAATCTAAGTGCCCGCTAGGTAACCTAGATATTCCAAGTTCCGGTTTGCTAACTTAGATAGTCCATGTGCCCGCTATGTAACCTATACTGTCCAAGTGCGCGCTAGGTTACTTACATAGTCCAAGTGCACGTTCGTTAACTTAGATAGTCCAAGTCGCGGTAGGTAACCAACATAGTCTAAGGGCCGCTAGGTAACCTGTATAGTCCAAGTGCCCGCTAGTTAACCTATAGTCCAAGTGCCCTCTAGGTAACTTAAACAGTCCAAGTGCCCGCTAGGTTACCTGCATAGTCCAAGTGCCCGTTAGGTAACCTAGATAGTCCAAGTGCCCGCTAGGTAACCTCCATAGTCCAAGTGCCCGCTAGGTAACATCCATAGTCCAAATGCCCGTTCGTTAACCTAGAGAGTCCAAGTTCCTGTTAGCTAACCTACATAGTCCAAATTCCTGTTCATTAACCTAGATAGTTCAAGTGCCCGCTAGGTAACCTAGACAGTCCAAGTGCCTGCTAGGTAACCTACATAGTCCAAGTGCCCGTTTGCTAACCTAGATCGTCAAAGGGCCCGCTAGTTAACCTACATAGTCTAAGGGCCCTCTAGTTAACCTAGATAGTCCAAGTGCCCGCTAGTTAACCTACATTGTCCAAGTCCCTGATGGGGAACCTACATAGTCCAAGTATCCGCTAGGTAACCTTCATAGTCCAAATGCCCACTAGTAACGTACGTAGTCCAAATGCCCGTTAGGTAACCTAGATAGTCCAAATGCCCGCTAGGGAACCTACATAGCCCAAGTGCCCGCTAGGTAACCTACACAGTCCAAATGCCCGCTAGAAACCTACATATTCCAAGTGCAAGAAGGGAACCTACATAATCCAATTGCCCGCTAGGGAACCTACATAGTCCAAATGCCCGTTAGGTAACCTAGATAGTCCAAGTGCCCGCTAGTTAACCTACATAGTCCAACTGCCCGCTGGTTAACTTAAACAGTCCAAGTGCCCGCTAGGTTACCTGCATAGTCCAAGTGCCCGTTAGGTAACCTAGATAGTCCAAGTGCCCGCTAGGTAACCTACATAGTCCAAGTGCCCGCTAGGTAACCTAGATAGTCCAAGTACCCGTTAGCTAACCTAGATAGTACAAGTGCCCGCTAGGTAACCTCCATAGTCCAAGTGCCCGCTAGGTAACCGCCATAGTCCAAGTGCCCTTTCGTTAACCTAGATAGTCCAAGTTCTTGTTAGCTAACCTACATAGTCCAAGTGCCCGTTCGTTAACCTAGATTGTTCAAGTGCCCGCCAGGTAACCTAGACAGTCCAAGTGCCTGCTAGGTAACCTACATAGTCCAAGTGCCCGTTTGCTAACCTAGATCGTCAAAGGGCCCGCTAGTTAACCTACATAGTCCAAGTGCCCGCTAGTTAACCTACATTGTGCAAGTACCTGATGGGGAACCTACATAGTCCAAGTATCCGCTAGGTAACCTACATAGTCCAAGTGCCCGCTAGGTAACCTAGATAGTCCAAGTACCCGTTAGCTAACCTAGATAGTCCAAGTGCCCGCTAGGTAACCTCCATAGTCCAAGTGCCCGCTAGGTAACCGCCATAGTCCAAGTGCCCTTTCGTTAACCTAGATGGTCCAAGTTCTTGTTAGCTAACCTACATAGTCCAAGTGCCCGTTCGTTAACCTAGATTGTTCAAGTGCCCGCCAGGTAACCTAGACAGTCCAAGTGCCTGCTAGGTAACCTACATAGTCCAAGTGCCTGTTTGCTAACCTAGATCGTCAAAGGGCCCGCTAGTTAACCTACATAGTCCAAGTGCCCGCTAGTTAACCTACATTGTGCAAGTACCTGATGGGGAACCTACATAGTCCAAGTATCCGCTAGGTAACCTACATAGTCCAAATGCCCGCTAGTAACGTACATAGTCCAAATGCCCGCTAGGGAACACACATAGTCCAAGTGCCCGTTAGAGAACTTACATAGTCAAAGCCGTGCTAGGGAACCTACATAGTCCAAGTGCCCGCTAGGGAACCTAGATAGTCCAAGAACCCGTTAGCTAACCTAGATAGTCCAAGTGCCCGCTAGGTAACCTCCATAGTCCAAGTGCCCGTTCGCTAACCTAGATAGTCTAAGTTCCTGTTAGCTAAACTACATAGTCCAAGTGCCCGTTCGTTAACCTAGATAGTTCAAGTGCCCGCTAGGTAACCTAGAAAGTCCAAGTGCCTGCTAGGTAACCTACATAGTCCAAGTGCCCGCTAGGGAACCTACATAGTCCAAGTGCCCGCTAGGTAACCTACATAGTCCAAGTGCCCGTTAGTTAACCTAGATAGTCAAAGTGCCTGCTAGGTAACCTAGATAGTCCAAATGCCTGCTAGGGTACCCACATAGTCCAACTGCCCGATAGGGAACCAACATAGTCCAAGTGCCGAATGAGGAACCTACATAGTCCAAGTGCCCGATAGGGAATCTTCATATTCCAAGTGCCCGTTAGGGAACCCAGATTGTCCAAGTGCCCATAGGGAACCTATATAGTCCAAGTTCCCTCTAGGGAAGCTACATATTCATAGTGCCCGCTAGGGAACCTGCATTGTCCAAGTGCCCGCTAGTTAACCTAGATCGTCCAAGTGTCCGCTAGTAAACCTACATAGTCCAAGTTCCCGTTAGGTAACCTAGATAGGCCAAGTGCCCGCTAGTTAACCTACATAGTACAATGGCCCGCTAGTTGACCTAGATAGTACAAGTGCCCGCTAGTTAACCTAGATAGTCAAAGTGCCCGCTAGTTAACCTCAGTAGTACAAATGTCCTATAGGGATCCTACATAATCCACGTGCCCGCTAGGTAACCTAGATATTCCATGTTCCGGTTTGCTAACCTAGATAGTCCAAGTGCCCGCTATGTAACCTGTACTGTCCAAGTGCCCGCTAGGTTACTTACATAGTCCACGTGCACGTTCGTTAACTTAGATAGTCCAAGTCGCGGTAGGTAACCAACATAGTCTAAGGGCCGCTAGGTAACCTATATAGTCCAAGTGCCCGCTAGTTAACCTATAGTCCAAGTGCCCTCTAGGTAACTTAAACAGTCCAAGTGCCCGCTAGGTTACCTGCATAGTGCAAGTGCCCGTTAGGTAACCTAGATAGTCCAAGTGCCCGCTAGGTAACCTCCATAGTCCAAGTGCCCGCTAGGTAACATCCATAGTCCAAGTGCCCGTTCGTTAACCTAGAGAGTCCAAGTTCCTGTTAGCTAACCTACATAGTCCAAGTGCCCGTTCGTTAACCTAGATAGTTCAAGTGCCCGCTAGGTAACCTAGACAGTCCAAGTGCCTGCTAGGTAACCTACATAGTCCAAGTGCCCGTTTGCTAACCTAGATCGTCAAAGGGCCCGCTAGTTAACCTACATAGTCCAAGGGCCCTCTAGTTAACCTAGATAGTCCAAGTGCCCGATAGTTTACCTACATTGTCCAAGTCCCTGATGGGGAACCTACATAGTCCAAGTATCCGCTAGGTAACCTACATAGTCCAAATGCCCACTAGTAACGTACATAGTCCAAATGCCCGTTAGGTAACCTAGATAGTCCAAATGCCCGCTAGGGAACCTACATAGCCCAAGTGCCCGCTAGGTAAACTACATAGTCCAAATGCCCGCTAGAACCCTACATTGTCCAAGTGCAAGAAGGGAACCTACATAATCCAAGTGCCCGCTAGGGAACCTACATAGTCCAAATGCCCGTTAGGTAACCTAGATAGTCCAAGTGCCCGCTAGTTAACCTACATAGTCCAAGTGCCCGCTGATTAACTTAAACAGTCCAAGTGCCCGCTAGGTTACCTGCATAGTCCAAGTGCCCGTTAGGTAACCTAGATAGTCCAAGTGCCCGCTAGGTAACCTACATAGTCCAAGTGCCCGCTAGGTAACCTAGATAGTCCAAGTACCCGTTAGCTAACCTAGATAGTCCAAGTGCCCGCTAGGTAACCTCCATAGTCCAAGTGCCCGCTAGGTAACCGCCATAGTCCAAGTGCCGGTTGGTTAACCTAGATAGTCCAAGTTCCTGTTAGCTAACCTACATAGTCCAAGTGCCCGTTCGTTAACCTAGATAGTTCAAGTGCCCGCCAGGTAACCTAGACAGTCCAAGTGCCTGCTAGGTAACCTACATAGTCCAAGTGCCCGTTTGCTAACCTAGATCGTCAAAGGGCCCGCTAGTTAACCTACATAGTCCAAGTGCCCGCTAGTTAACCTACATTGTGCAAGTACCTGATGGGGAACCTACATAGTCCAAGTATCCGCTAGGTAACCTACATAGTCCAAATGCCCTCTAGTAACGTACATAGTCCAAGTGCCCGTTAGGTAACCTAGATTGTCCAAATGCCCGCTAGGGAACACACATAGTGCAAGTGCCCGTTAGAGAACTTACATAGTCAAAGCCCTGCTAGGGAACCTACATAGTCCAAGTGCCCGCTAGGGAACCTAGATAGTCCAAGAACCCGTTAGCTAACCTAGATAGTCCAAGTGCCCGCTAGGTAACCTCCATAGTCCAAGTGCCCGCTAGGTAACCTCCATAGTCCAAGTGCCCGTTCGTTAACCTAGATAGTCTAAGTTCATGTTAGCTAAACTACATAGTCCAAGTGCCCATTCGTTAACCTAGATAGTTCAAGTGCCCGCTAGGTAACCTAGACAGTCCAAGTGCCTGCTAGGTAACCTACATAGTCCAAGTGCCCGCTAGGGAACCTACATAGTCCAAGTGCCCGCTAGGTAACCTACATAGTCCAAGTGCCCGTTAGTTAACCTAGATAGTCAAAGTGCCCGCTAGGTAATCTACATAGTCCAAATGCCCGCTAGGGTACCCACATAGTCCAACTGCCCGATAGGGAACCAACATAGTCCAAGTGCCCGCTATGGGACCTACATAGTCCAAGTGCCCGCTAGGTAACCTACATAGTCCAAATGCCCGCTAGGGTACCCACAGAGTCCAACTGCCCGGTAGGGAACCAACATAATCCAAGTGCCCGCTAAGGGACCTACATAGTCCATGTTCCCGTTAGGGAACCTACATAGTCCAAGTGCGCTCTAGGGAACCTGCATCGTCCAAGTGCCCGCCAGTTAACATAGATAGTCTAAGTTCCCGCTAGTTAACCTAGATAGTCCAAGTGCCCGCTAGTTAACCTAGATAGTCCAAGTGCCCGCTAGGTAACCTAGATAGTCGAAGGGCCCGCTAGTTAACCTACATAGTCCAAGTGCCCGATAGGGAACCTACATAGTCCAAGTGCCCAATGAGGAACCTACATAGTCCAAGTGCCCGATAGGGAATCTTCATATTCCAAGTGCCCGTTAGGGTACCCAGATAGTCCAAGTGCCCATAGGGAACCTATATGGTCCAAGTGCCCTCTAGGGAAGCTACATATTCATAGTGCCCGCTAGGGAACCTGCATTGTCCAAGTGCCCGCTAGTTAACCAAGATTGTCCAAGTGTCCGCTAGTAAACCTACATAGTCCAAGTTCCCGTTAGGTAACCTAGATAGGCCAAGTGCCCGTTACCTAACCTAGATAGTCCAAGTGCCCGTTAGGTTACCTACATAGTCCACGTGCCGGTTCGTTAACCTAGATAGTCCAAGTGCCCGCTAGGCAACCTACATAGTCCAAGTGCCCGCTAATTAACCTACATAGTCTAAGTGCCCGTTAGGTAACCTAGACAGTCCATGTGCCCGCTAGGTAACCTCCATAGTCCAAGTGCCCGCTAATAAACCTATATAGTCCAAGTGCCCGCTAGGGAACCTGCATCGTCCAAGTGCCCGCTAGTTAATCTAGATAGTCCAAGTGCCCGCTAGTTAAGCTAGATAGTACAAGTGGCCGCTAGTTAACCTAGATCGTCCAAGTGCCCGCTACTTAACCTACATAGTCCAAGGTCCGCTAGTTAACCTAGATATTCCAAGTGCCCGCTAGTTAACCTACATAGTCCAAGGGCCCTCTATTTAACCTAGATAGTCCAAGTGCCCGCTAGGGGACGTACATAGTCCAAGTGCCCGCTAGGTAACCTAGATAGTCTAAGGGCCCGCTAGTTAACCTACATAGTCCAACTGCCTGATAGGGAACCTACATAGTCCAAGTGCCCGCTAAGGTACGAACATAGTCCAAGGGCCCGCTAGGGAACCTACATAGTCCAAGTGCCTGCTAGGTAACCTAGATAGTCCAAGTGCCCGCTAGGGAACCTACATAGTCCAAGTGCCCGCTAGGTAAGCTAGATAGTCCAAGTGCCCGCTAGTTAACCTACATAGTCCAAGTGCCCGCTGAGGAACCTACATAGTCCAAGTGTCCAAAAGGGAACATACGTATTCCAACTGCCCATTAGGGCACCTAGATAGTCCAAGTGCCCTCTAGGGAACCTACATAGTCAAAGTGCCCGCTAGGGAACCTGCATTGTACAAGTGCCCTCTAGTTAACCTAGATAGTCCAAGTGCCCGCTAGGTAACCTAGATAGTCCAAGGGCCCGCTAGTTAACCTACATAGTCCAAGTGCCCAATGAGGAACCTACATAGTCCAAGTGCCCGATAGGGAATCTTCATATTCCAAGTGCCCGTTAGGGAACCCAGATTGTCCAAGTGCCCATAGGGAACCTATATAGTCCAAGTTCCCTCTGGGGAAGCTACATATTCATAGTGCCCGCTAGGGAACCTGCATTGTCCAAGTGCCCGCTAGTTAACCTAGATCGTCCAAGTGTCGCTAGTAAACCTACGTAGTCCAAGTTCCCGTTAGGTAACCTAGATAGGCCAAGTGCCCGCTAGTTAACCTACATAGTACAATGGCCCGCTAGTTGACCTAGATAATCCAAGTGCCCGCTAGTTAACCTACATAGTCAAACGGCCCGCTAGTTAACCTAAGTAGTACAAATGTCCGATAGGGATCCTACATAGTCCAAGTGCCCGCTAGGTAACCTAGATATTCCAAGTTCCGGTTTGCTAACCTAGATAGTCCAAGTGCCCGCTAGGTAACCTACGTAGTTCAAGTGCCAATTCGTTAACTTAGATAGTCCAAGTCGCGGTAGGTAACCAACATAGTCCAAGGGCCGCTAGGTAACCTATATAGACCAAGTGCCCGCTAATTAACCTATAGTCCAAGTGCCCTCTAGGTAACCTACATATTCCAAGTTCCCGCTAGGTAACCTAGATAGTCCAAGTGCCCGTTACCTAACCTAGATAGTCCAAGTGCCCGTTAGGTTAACTACATAGTCCACGTGCCCGTTCGTTAACCTAGATCGTCCAATTGCCCGCTAGGTAACCTACATAGTTCAAGGGCCGGCTAGGTAACCTTTAGAATCCAAGTGCCCGCTAGGTAATCTAGATAGTCCAGGTGCCCGTTAGGTAACCTAGATAGTCCAAGTGCCCGCTAGTTAACCTACATAGTCCAAGTGCCCCCTGGTTAACTTAAACAGTCCAAGTGCCCGCTAGGTTACCTGCATAGTCCAAGTGCCCGTTAGGTAACCTAGATAGTCCAAGTGCCCGCTACGTAACCTACATAGTCCAAGTGCCCGCTAGGTAACCTAGATAGTCCAAGTACCCGTTAGCTAACCTAGATAGTCCAAGTGCCCGCTAGGTAACCTCCATAGTCCAAGTGCCCGCTAGGTAACCTCCATAGTCCAAGTGCCCGTTCGTTAACCTAGATAGTCCAAGTTCCTGTTAGCTAACCTACATAGTCCAAGTGCCATTTCGTTAACCTAGATAGTTCAAGTGCCCGCTAGGTAACCAAGACAGTCCAAGTGCCTGCTAGGTAACCTACATAGTCCAAGTGCCCGTTTGCTAACCTAGATCGTCAAAGGGCCCACTAGTTAACCTACATAGTCCAAGGGCCCTCTAGTTAACCTAGATAGTCCAAGTGCCCGCTAGTTAACCTACATTGTCCAAGTCCCTGATGGGGAACCTACATAGTCCAAGTATCCGCTAGGTAACCTACATAGTCCAAATGCCCGCTAGTAACGTACATAGTCCAAGTGCCCGTTAGGTAACCTAGATAGTCCAAATGCCCGCTAGGGAACACACATAGTCCAAGTGCCCGTTAGAGAACTTACATAGTCAAAGCCCTGCTAGGGAACCTACATAGTCCAAGTGCCCGCTAGGGAACCTAGATAGTCCACGTACCCGTTAGCTAACCTAGATAGTCCAAGTGCCCGCTAGGTAACCTCCATAGTCCAAGTGCCCGCTAGGTAACCTCCATAGTCCAAGTGCCCGTTCTTTAACCTATATAGTCCAAGTTCCTGTTAGCTAACCTACATAGTCCAAGTGCCCGTTCGTTAACCTAGATAGTTCAAGTGCCCGCTAGGTAACCTAGACAGTCCAAGTGCCTGCTAGGTAACCTACATAGTCCAAGTGCCCAATGAGGAACCTACATAGTCCACGTGCCCGATAGGGAAACTTCATATTCCAAGTGCCCGTTAGGGAACCCAGATAGTCCAAGTGCCCATAGGGAACCTATATGGTCCAAGTGCCCTCTAGGGAAGCTACATATTCATAGTGCCCGCTAGGGAACCTGCATTGTCCAAGTGCCCGCTAGTTAACCAAGATTGTCCAAGTGTCCGCTAGTAAACCTACATAGTCCAAGTTCCCGTTAGGTAACCTAGATAGGCCAAGTGCCCGCAAGGTAACCTACATAGTCCAAGTGCCCGCTAGGTAACCTAGATATTCCAAGTTCCAGTTTACTAACCTAGATAGGCCAAGTGCCCGTTAGGTAACCTACATAGTCCAAGTGCCCATTCGTTAACCTAGATAATCCAAGTGCCCGCTAGGTAACCTATACTGTCCAAGTGCCCGCTAGGTTACCTACATAGTCCAAGTGCACGTTCGTTAACTTAGATAGTCCAAGTCGCGCTAGGTAACCTATATAGTCCAAGGGCCCGCTAGGTAACCTATATAGTCCAAGTGCCCGCTAGTTAAACTATAGTCCAAGTGCCCGCTAGGTAACCTACATATTCCAAGTTCCCGCTAGGTAACCTAGATAGTCCAAGTGCCCGTTACCTAACCTACATAGTCCAAGTGCCCGTTAGGTTACCTACATAGTCCACGTGCCGGTTCGTTAACCTAGATAGTCCAAGTGCCCGCTAGGTAACCTACATAGTCCAAGTGCCCGCTAATTAACCTACATAGTCCAAGTGCCCGTTAGGTAACCTAGACAGTCCAAGTGCCCGCTAGGTAACCTCCATAGTCCAAGTGCCCGCTAATAAACCTATATAGTCCAAGTGCCCGCTAGGGAACCTGCATCGTCCAAGTGCCCGCTAGTTAATCTAGATAGTCCAAGTGCCCGCTAGTTAACCTACATAGTCCAAGGTCCGCTAGTTAACCTAGATATTCCAAGTGCCCGCTAGTTAACCTACATAGTCCAACGGCCCTCTATTTAACCTAGATAGTCCAAGTGCCCGCTAGGGGACGTACATAGTCCAAGTGCCCGCTAGGTAACCTAGATAGTCTAAGGGCCCGCTAGTTAACCTACATAGTCCAACTGCCCGATAGGGAACCTACATAGTCCAAGTGTCCGCTAAGGTACGAACATAGTCCAAGTGCCCGCTAGTTAACCTACATAGTCCAAGTGCCCGCTGAGGAACCTACATAGTCCAAGTGTCCGAAAGGGAACCTACGTATTCCAAGTGCCCATTAGGGCACCTAGATAGTCCAAGTGCCCATAGGGAACCTATATAGTCCAAGTGCCCTCTAGGGAACCTACATAGTCAAAGTGCCCGCTAGGGAACCTGCATTGTACAAGTGCCCTCTAGTTAACCTAGATAGTCCAAGTGCCCGCTAGGTAACCTAGATAGTCCAAGGGCCCGCTAGTTAACCTACATAGTCCAAGTGCCCAATGAGGAACCTACATAGTCCAAGTGCCCGCTAGGTAACCTAGATAGTCCAAGTACCCGTTAGCTAACCTAGATAGTCCAAGTGCCCGCTAGGTAACCTCCATAGTCCAAGTGCCCGCTAGGTAACCGCCATAGTCCAAGTGCCGGTTGGTTAACCTAGATAGTCCAAGTTCCTGTTAGCTAACCTACATAGTCCAAGTGCCCGTTCGTTAACCTAGATAGTTCAAGTGCCCGCCAGGTAACCTAGACAGTCCAAGTGCCTGCTAGGTAACCTACATAGTCCAAGTGCCCGTTTGCTAACCTAGATCGTCAAAGGGCCCGCTAGTTAACCTACATAGTCCAAGTGCCCGCTAGTTAACCTACATTGTGCAAGTACCTGATGGGGAACCTACATAGTCCAAGTATCCGCTAGGTAACCTACATAGTCCAAATGCCCTCTAGTAACGTACATAGTCCAAGTGCCCGTTAGGTAACCTAGATAGTCCAAATGCCCGCTAGGGAACACACATAGTGCAAGTGCCCGTTAGAGAACTTACATAGTCAAAGCCCTGCTAGGGAACCTACATAGTCCAAGTGCCCGCTAGGGAACCTAGATAGTCCAAGAACCCGTTAGCTAACCTAGATAGTCCAAGTGCCCGCTAGGTAACCTCCATAGTCCAAGTGCCCGCTAGGTAACCTCCATAGTCCAAGTGCCCGTTCGTTAACCTAGATAGTCTAAGTTCCTGTTAGCTAAACTACATAGTCCAAGTGCCCATTCGTTAACCTAGATAGTTCAAGTGCCCGCTAGGTAACCTAGACAGTCCAAGTGCCTGCTAGGTAACCTACATAGTCCAAGTGCCCGCTAGGGAACCTACATAGTCCAAGTGCCCGCTAGGTAACCTACATAGTCCAAGTGCCCGTTAGTTAACCTAGATAGTCAAAGTGCCTGCTAGGTAACCTAGATAGTCCAAATGCCCGCTAGGGTACCCACATAGTCCAACTGCCCGATAGGGAACCAACATAGTCCAAGTGCCCGCTATGGGACCTACATAGTCCAAGTGCCCGCTAGGTAACCTACATAGTCCAAATGCCCGCTAGGGTACCCACAGAGTCCAACTGCCCGGTAGGGAACCAACATAATCCAAGTGCCTGCTAAGGGACCTACATAGTCCATGTGCCCGTTAGGGAACCTACATAGTCCAAGTGCGCTCTAGGGAACCTGCATCGTCCAAGTGCCCGCCAGTTAACATAGATAGTCTAAGTTCCCGCTAGTTAACCTAGATAGTCCAAGTGCCCGCTAGTTAACCTAGATAGTCCAAGTGCCCGCTAGGTAACCTAGATAGTCGAAGGGCCCGCTAGTTAACCTACATAGTCCAAGTGCCCGATAGGGAACCTACATAGTCCAAGTGCCCAATGAGGAACCTACATAGTCCAAGTGCCCGATAGGGAATCTTCATATTCCAAGTGCCCGTTAGGGTACCCAGATAGTCCAAGTGCCCATAGGGAACCTATATGGTCCAAGTGCCCTCTAGGGAAGCTACATATTCATAGTGCCCGCTAGGGAACCTGCATTGTCCAAGTGCCCGCTAGTTAACCAAGATTGTCCAAGTGTCCGCTAGTAAACCTACATAGTCCAAGTTCCCGTTAGGTAACCTAGATAGGCCAAGTGCCCGTTACCTAACCTAGATAGTCCAAGTGCCCGTTAGGTTACCTACATAGTCCACGTGCCGGTTCGTTAACCTAGATAGTCCAAGTGCCCGCTAGGCAACCTACATAGTCCAAGTGCCCGCTAATTAACCTACATAGTCTAAGTGCCCGTTAGGTAACCTAGACAGTCCATGTGCCCGCTAGGTAACCTCCATAGTCCAAGTGCCCGCTAATAAACCTATATAGTCCAAGTGCCCGCTAGGGAACCTGCATCGTCCAAGTGCCCGCTAGTTAATCTAGATAGTCCAAGTGCCCGCTAGTTAAGCTAGATAGTACAAGTGGCCGCTAGTTAACCTAGATCGTCCAAGTGCCCGCTACTTAACCTACATAGTCCAAGGTCCGCTAGTTAACCTAGATATTCCAAGTGCCTGCTAGTTAACCTACATAGTCCAAGGGCCCTCTATTTAACCTAGATAGTCCAAGTGCCCGCTAGGGGACGTACATAGTCCAAGTGCCCGCTATGTAACCTAGATAGTCTAAGGGCCCGCTAGTTAACCTACATAGTCCAACTGCCTGATAGGGAACCTACATAGTCCAAGTGCCCGCTAAGGTACGAACATAGTCCAAGGGCCCGCTAGGGAACCTACATAGTCCAAGTGCCTGCTAGGTAACCTAGATAGTCCAAGTGCCCGCTAGGGAACCTACATAGTCCAAGTGCCCGCTAGGTAAGCTAGATAGTCCAAGTGCCCGCTAGTTAACCTACATAGTCCAAGTGCCCGCTGAGGAACCTACATAGTCCAAGTGTCCAAAAGGGAACATACGTATTCCAACTGCCCATTAGGGCACCTAGATAGTCCAAGTGCCCTCTAGGGAACCTACATAGTCAAAGTGCCCGCTAGGGAACCTGCATTGTACAAGTGCCCTCTAGTTAACCTAGATAGTCCAAGTGCCCGCTAGGTAACCTAGATAGTCCAAGGGCCCGCTAGTTAACCTACATAGTCCAAGTGCCCAATGAGGAACCTACATAGTCCAAGTGCCCGATAGGGAATCTTCATATTCCAAGTGCCCGTTAGGGAACCCAGATTGTCCAAGTGCCCATAGGGAACCTACATAGTCCAAGTTCCCTCTGGGGAAGCTACATATTCATAGTGCCCGCTAGGGAACCTGCATTGTCCAAGTGCCCGCTAGTTAACCTAGATCGTCCAAGTGTCGCTAGTAAACCTACGTAGTCCAAGTTCCCGTTAGGTAACCTAGATAGGCCAAGTGCCCGCTAGTTAACCTACATAGTACAATGGCCCGCTAGTTGACCTAGATAATCCAAGTGCCCGCTAGTTAACCTACATAGTCAAACGGCCCGCTAGTTAACCTAAGTAGTACAAATGTCCGATAGGGATCCTACATAGTCCAAGTGCCCGCTAGGTAACCTAGATATTCCAAGTTCCGGTTTGCTAACCTAGATAGTCCAAGTGCCCGCTAGGTAACCTACGTAGTTCAAGTGCCAATTCGTTAACTTAGATAGTCCAAGTCGCGGTAGGTAACCAACATAGTCCAAGGGCCGCTAGGTAACCTATATAGACCAAGTGCCCGCTAATTAACCTATAGTCCAAGTGCCCTCTAGGTAACCTACATATTCCAAGTTCCCGCTAGGTAACCTAGATAGTCCAAGTGCCCGTTACCTAACCTAGATAGTCCAAGTGCCCGTTAGGTTAACTACATAGTCCACGTGCCCGTTCGTTAACCTAGATCGTCCAATTGCCCGCTAGGTAACCTACATAGTTCAAGGGCCGGCTAGGTAACCTTTAGAATCCAAGTGCCCGCTAGGTAATCTAGATAGTCCAGGTGCCCGTTAGGTAACCTAGATAGTCCAAGTGCCCGCTAGTTAACCTACATAGTCCAAGTGCCCCCTGGTTAACTTAAACAGTCCAAGTGCCCGCTAGGTTACCTGCATAGTCCAAGTGCCCGTTAGGTAACCTAGATAGTCCAAGTGCCCGCTACGTAACCTACATAGTCCAAGTGCCCGCTAGGTAACCTAGATAGTCCAAGTACCCGTTAGCTAACCTAGATAGTCCAAGTGCCCGCTAGGTAACCTCCATAGTCCAAGTGCCCGCTAGGTAACCTCCATAGTCCAAGTGCCCGTTCGTTAACCTAGATAGTCCAAGTTCCTGTTAGCTAACCTACATAGTCCAAGTGCCATTTCGTTAACCTAGATAGTTCAAGTGCCCGCTAGGTAACCAAGACAGTCCAAGTGCCTGCTAGGTAACCTACATAGTCCAAGTGCCCGTTTGCTAACCTAGATCGTCAAAGGGCCCACTAGTTAACCTACATAGTCCAAGGGCCCTCTAGTTAACCTAGATAGTCCAAGTGCCCGCTAGTTAACCTACATTGTCCAAGTCCCTGATGGGGAACCTACATAGTCCAAGTATCCGCTAGGTAACCTACATAGTCCAAATGCCCGCTAGTAACGTACATAGTCCAAGTGCCCGTTAGGTAACCTAGATAGTCCAAATGCCCGCTAGGGAACACACATAGTCCAAGTGCCCGTTAGAGAACTTACATAGTCAAAGCCCTGCTAGGGAACCTACATAGTCCAAGTGCCCGCTAGGGAACCTAGATAGTCCACGTACCCGTTAGCTAACCTAGATAGTCCAAGTGCCCGCTAGGTAACCTCCATAGTCCAAGTGCCCGCTAGGTAACCTCCATAGTCCAAGTGCCCGTTCTTTAACCTATATAGTCCAAGTTCCTGTTAGCTAACCTACATAGTCCAAGTGCCCGTTCGTTAACCTAGATAGTTCAAGTGCCCGCTAGGTAACCTAGACAGTCCAAGTGCCTGCTAGGTAACCTACATAGTCCAAGTGCCCAATGAGGAACCTACATAGTCCACGTGCCCGATAGGGAAACTTCATATTCCAAGTGCCCGTTAGGGAACCCAGATAGTCCAAGTGCCCATAGGGAACCTATATGGTCCAAGTGCCCTCTAGGGAAGCTACATATTCATAGTGCCCGCTAGGGAACCTGCATTGTCCAAGTGCCCGCTAGTTAACCAAGATTGTCCAAGTGTCCGCTAGTAAACCTACATAGTCCAAGTTCCCGTTAGGTAACCTAGATAGGCCAAGTGCCCGCAAGGTAACCTACATAGTCCAAGTGCCCGCTAGGTAACCTAGATATTCCAAGTTCCAGTTTACTAACCTAGATAGGCCAAGTGCCCGTTAGGTAACCTACATAGTCCAAGTGCCCATTCGTTAACCTAGATAATCCAAGTGCCCGCTAGGTAACCTATACTGTCCAAGTGCCCGCTAGGTTACCTACATAGTCCAAGTGCACGTTCGTTAACTTAGATAGTCCAAGTCGCGCTAGGTAACCTATATAGTCCAAGGGCCCGCTAGGTAACCTATATAGTCCAAGTGCCCGCTAGTTAAACTATAGTCCAAGTGCCCGCTAGGTAACCTACATATTCCAAGTTCCCGCTAGGTAACCTAGATAGTCCAAGTGCCCGTTACCTAACCTACATAGTCCAAGTGCCCGTTAGGTTACCTACATAGTCCACGTGCCGGTTCGTTAACCTAGATAGTCCAAGTGCCCGCTAGGTAACCTACATAGTCCAAGTGCCCGCTAATTAACCTACATAGTCCAAGTGCCCGTTAGGTAACCTAGACAGTCCAAGTGCCCGCTAGGTAACCTCCATAGTCCAAGTGCCCGCTAATAAACCTATATAGTCCAAGTGCCCGCTAGGGAACCTGCATCGTCCAAGTGCCCGCTAGTTAATCTAGATAGTCCAAGTGCCCGCTAGTTAAGCTAGATAGTCAAAGTGGCCGCTAGTTAACCTAGATCGTCCAAGTGCCCGCTAGTTAACCTACATAGTCCAAGGTCCGCTAGTTAACCTAGATATTCCAAGTGCCCGCTAGTTAACCTACATAGTCCAACGGCCCTCTATTTAACCTAGATAGTCCAAGTGCCCGCTAGGGGACGTACATAGTCCAAGTGCCCGCTAGGTAACCTAGATAGTCTAAGGGCCCGCTAGTTAACCTACATAGTCCAACTGCCCGATAGGGAACCTACATAGTCCAAGTGTCCGCTAAGGTACGAACATAGTCCAAGTGCCCGCTAGTTAACCTACATAGTCCAAGTGCCCGCTGAGGAACCTACATAGTCCAAGTGTCCGAAAGGGAACCTACGTATTCCAAGTGCCCATTGGGGCACCTAGATAGTCCAAGTGCCCATAGGGAACCTATATAGTCCAAGTGCCCTCTAGGGAACCTACATAGTCAAAGTGCCCGCTAGGGAACCTGCATTGTACAAGTGCCCTCTAGTTAACCTAGATAGTCCAAGTGCCCGCTAGGTAACCTAGATAGTCCAAGGGCCCGCTAGTTAACCTACATAGTCCAAGTGCCCAATGAGGAACCTACATAGTCCAAGTGCCCGCTAGGTAACCTAGATAGTCCAAGTACCCGTTAGCTAACCTAGATAGTCCAAGGGCCCGCTAGGTAACCTCCATAGTCCAAGTGCCCGCTAGGTAACCGCCATAGTCCAAGTGCCCGTTCGTTAACCTAGATAGTCCAAGTTCCTGTTAGCTACCCTACATAGTCCAAGTGCCCGTTCGTTAACCTAGATAGTTCAAGTGCCCGCCAGGTAACCTAGACAGTCCAAGTGCCTGCTAGGTAACCTACATAGTCCAAGTGCCCGTTTGCTAACCTAGATCGTCAAAGGGCCCGCTAGTTAACCTACATAGTCCAAGTGCCCGCTAGTTAACCTACATTGTGCAAGTACCTGATGGGGAACCTACATAGTCCAAGTATCCGCTAGGTAACCTACATAGTCCAAATGCCCTCTAGTAACGTACATAGTCCAAGTGCCCGTTAGGTAACCTAGATAGTCCAAATGCCCGCTAGGGAACACACATAGTGCAAGTGCCCGTTAGAGAACTTACATAGTCAAAGCCCTGCTAGGGAACCTACATAGTCCAAGTGCCCGCTAGGGAACCTAGATAGTCCAAGAACCCGTTAGCTAACCTAGATAGTCCAAGTGCCCGCTAGGTAACCTCCATAGTCCAAGTGCCCGCTAGGTAACCTCCATAGTCCAAGTGCCCGTTCGTTAACCTAGATAGTCTAAGTTCCTGTTAGCTAAACTACATAGTCCAAGTGCCCATTCGTTAACCTAGATAGTTCAAGTGCCCGCTAGGTAACCTAGACAGTCCAAGTGCCTGCTAGGTAACCTACATAGTCCAAGTGCCCGCTAGGGAACCTACATAGTCCAAGTGCCCGCTAGGTAACCTACATAGTCCAAGTGCCCGTTAGTTAACCTAGATAGTCAAAGTGCCTGCTAGGTAACCTAGATAGTCCAAATGCCCGCTAGGGTACCCACATAGTCCAACTGCCCGATAGGGAACCAACATAGTCCAAGTGCCCGCTATGGGACCTACATAGTCCAAGTGCCCGCTAGGTAACCTACATAGTCCAAATGCCCGCTAGGGTACCCACAGAGTCCAACTGCCCGGTAGGGAACCAACATAATCCAAGTGCCTGCTAAGGGACCTACATAGTCCATGTGCCCGTTAGGGAACCTACATAGTCCAAGTGCGCTCTAGGGAACCTGCATCGTCCAAGTGCCCGCCAGTTAACATAGATAGTCTAAGTTCCCGCTAGTTAACCTAGATAGTCCAAGTGCCCGCTAGTTAACCTAGATAGTCCAAGTGCCCGCTAGGTAACCTAGATAGTCGAAGGGCCCGCTAGTTAACCTACATAGTCCAAGTGCCCGATAGGGAACCTACATAGTCCAAGTGCCCAATGAGGAACCTACATAGTCCAAGTGCCCGATAGGGAATCTTCATATTCCAAGTGCCCGTTAGGGTACCCAGATAGTCCAAGTGCCCATAGGGAACCTATATGGTCCAAGTGCCCTCTAGGGAAGCTACATATTCATAGTGCCCGCTAGGGAACCTGCATTGTCCAAGTGCCCGCTAGTTAACCAAGATTGTCCAAGTGTCCGCTAGTAAACCTACATAGTCCAAGTTCCCGTTAGGTAACCTAGATAGGCCAAGTGCCCGTTACCTAACCTAGATAGTCCAAGTGCCCGTTAGGTTACCTACATAGTCCACGTGCCGGTTCGTTAACCTAGATAGTCCAAGTGCCCGCTAGGCAACCTACATAGTCCAAGTGCCCGCTAATTAACCTACATAGTCTAAGTGCCCGTTAGGTAACCTAGACAGTCCATGTGCCCGCTAGGTAACCTCCATAGTCCAAGTGCCCGCTAATAAACCTATATAGTCCAAGTGCCCGCTAGGGAACCTGCATCGTCCAAGTGCCCGCTAGTTAATCTAGATAGTCCAAGTGCCCGCTAGTTAAGCTAGATAGTACAAGTGGCCGCTAGTTAACCTAGATCGTCCAAGTGCCCGCTACTTAACCTACATAGTCCAAGGTCCGCTAGTTAACCTAGATATTCCAAGTGCCTGCTAGTTAACCTACATAGTCCAAGGGCCCTCTATTTAACCTAGATAGTCCAAGTGCCCGCTAGGGGACGTACATAGTCCAAGTGCCCGCTATGTAACCTAGATAGTCTAAGGGCCCGCTAGTTAACCTACATAGTCCAACTGCCTGATAGGGAACCTACATAGTCCAAGTGCCCGCTAAGGTACGAACATAGTCCAAGGGCCCGCTAGGGAACCTACATAGTCCAAGTGCCTGCTAGGTAACCTAGATAGTCCAAGTGCCCGCTAGGGAACCTACATAGTTCAAGTGCCCGCTAGGTAAGCTAGATAGTCCAAGTGCCCGCTAGTTAACCTACATAGTCCAAGTGCCCGCTGAGGAACCTACATAGTCCAAGTGTCCAAAAGGGAACATACGTATTCCAACTGCCCATTAGGGCACCTAGATAGTCCAAGTGCCCTCTAGGGAACCTACATAGTCAAAGTGCCCGCTAGGGAACCTGCATTGTACAAGTGCCCTCTAGTTAACCTAGATAGTCCAAGTGCCCGCTAGGTAACCTAGATAGTCCAAGGGCCCGCTAGTTAACCTACATAGTCCAAGTGCCCAATGAGGAACCTACATAGTCCAAGTGCCCGATAGGGAATCTTCATATTCCAAGTGCCCGTTAGGGAACCCAGATTGTCCAAGTGCCCATAGGGAACCTACATAGTCCAAGTTCCCTCTGGGGAAGCTACATATTCATAGTGCCCGCTAGGGAACCTGCATTGTCCAAGTGCCCGCTAGTTAACCTAGATCGTCCAAGTGTCGCTAGTAAACCTACGTAGTCCAAGTTCCCGTTAGGTAACCTAGATAGGCCAAGTGCCCGCTAGTTAACCTACATAGTACAATGGCCCGCTAGTTGACCTAGATAATCCAAGTGCCCGCTAGTTAACCTACATAGTCAAAGGGCCCGCTAGTTAACCTAAGTAGTACAAATGTCCGATAGGGATCCTACATAGTCCAAGTGCCCGCTAGGTAACCTAGATATTCCAAGTTCCGGTTTGCTAACCTAGATAGTCCAAGTGCCCGCTAGGTAACCTACGTAGTTCAAGTGCCAATTCGTTAACTTAGATAGTCCAAGTCGCGGTAGGTAACCAACATAGTCCAAGGGCCGCTAGGTAACCTATATAGACCAAGTGCCCGCTAATTAACCTATAGTCCAAGTGCCCTCTAGGTAACCTACATATTCCAAGTTCCCGCTAGGTAACCTAGATAGTCCAAGTGCCCGTTACCTAACCTAGATAGTCCAAGTGCCCGTTAGGTTAACTACATAGTCCACGTGCCCGTTCGTTAACCTAGATCGTCCAATTGCCCGCTAGGTAACCTACATAGTTCAAGGGCCGGCTAGGTAACCTTTAGAATCCAAGTGCCCGCTAGGTAATCTAGATAGTCCAGGTGCCCGTTAGGTAACCTAGATAGTTCAAGTGCCCGCTAGTTAACGTACATAGTTCAAGTGCCCCCTGGATAACTTAAACAGTCCAAGTGCCCGCTAGGTTACCTGCATAGTCCAAGTGCCCGTTAGGTAACCTAGATAGTCCAAGTGCCCGCTACGTAACCTACATAGTCCAAGTGCCCGCTAGGTAACCTAGATAGTCCAAGTACCCGTTAGCTAACCTAGATAGTCCAAGTGCCCGCTAGGTAACCTCCATAGTCCAAGTGCCCGCTAGGTAACCTCCATAGTCCAAGTGCCCGTTCGTTAACCTAGATAGTCCAAGTTCCTGTTAGCTAACCTACATAGTCCAAGTGCCATTTCGTTAACCTAGATAGTTCAAGTGCCCGCTAGGTAACCAACACAGTCCAAGTGCCTGCTAGGTAACCTACATAGTCCAAGTGCCCGTTTGCTAACCTAGATCGTCAAAGGGCCCACTAGTTAACCTACATAGTCCAAGGGCCCTCTAGTTAACCTAGATAGTCCAAGTGCCCGCTAGTTAACCTACATTGTCCAAGTCCCTGATGGGGAACCTACATAGTCCAAGTATCCGCTAGGTAACCTACATAGTCCAAATGCCCGCTAGTAACGTACATAGTCCAAGTGCCCGTTAGGTAACCTAGATAGTCCAAATGCCCGCTAGGGAACACACATAGTCCAAGTGCCCGTTAGAGAACTTACATAGTCAAAGCCCTGCTAGGGAACCTACATAGTCCAAGTGCCCGCTAGGGAACCTAGATAGTCCACGTACCCGTTAGCTAACCTAGATAGTCCAAGTGCCCGCTAGGTAACCTCCATAGTCCAAGTGCCCGCTAGGTAACCTCCATAGTCCAAGTGCCCGTTCTTTAACCTATATAGTCCAAGTTCCTGTTAGCTAACCTACATAGTCCAAGTGCCCGTTCGTTAACCTAGATAGTTCAAGTGCCCGCTAGGTAACCTAGACAGTCCAAGTGCCTGCTAGGTAACCTACATAGTCCAAGTGCCCAATGAGGAACCTACATAGTCCACGTGCCCGATAGGGAAACTTCATATTCCAAGTGCCCGTTAGGGAACCCAGATAGTCCAAGTGCCCATAGGGAACCTATATGGTCCAAGTGCCCTCTAGGGAAGCTACATATTCATAGTGCCCGCTAGGGAACCTGCATTGTCCAAGTGCCCGCTAGTTAACCAAGATTGTCCAAGTGTCCGCTAGTAAACCTACATAGTCCAAGTTCCCGTTAGGTAACCTAGATAGGCCAAGTGCCCGCAAGGTAACCTACATAGTCCAAGTGCCCGCTAGGTAACCTAGATATTCCAAGTTCTAGTTTACTAACCTAGATAGGCCAAGTGCCCGTTAGGTAACCTACATAGTCCAAGTGCCCATTCGTTAACCTAGATAATCCAAGTGCCCGCTAGGTAACCTATACTGTCCAAGTGCCCGCTAGGTTACCTACATAGTCCAAGTGCACGTTCGTTAACTTAGATAGTCCAAGTCGCGCTAGGTAACCTATATATTCCAAGGGCCCGCTAGGTAACCTATATAGTCCAAGTGCCCGCTAGTTAAACTATAGTCCAAGTGCCCGCTAGGTAACCTACATATTCCAAGTTCCCGCTAGGTAACCTAGATAGTCCAAGTGCCCGTTACCTAACCTACATAGTCCAAGTGCCCGTTAGGTTACCTACATAGTCCACGTGCCGGTTCGTTAACCTAGATAGTCCAAGTGCCCGCTAGGTAACCTACATAGTCCAAGTGCCCGCTAATTAACCTACATAGTCCAAGTGCCCGTTAGGTAACCTAGACAGTCCAAGTGCCCGCTAGGTAACCTCCATAGTCCAAGTGCCCGCTAATAAACCTATATAGTCCAAGTGCCCGCTAGGGAACCTGCATCGTCCAAGTGCCCGCTAGTTAATCTAGATAGTCCAAGTGCCCGCTAGTTAAGCTAGATAGTCAAAGTGGCCGCTAGTTAACCTAGATCGTCCAAGTGCCCGCTAGTTAACCTACATAGTCCAAGGTCCGCTAGTTAACCTAGATATTCCAAGTGCCCGCTAGTTAACCTACATAGTCCAACGGCCCTCTATTTAACCTAGATAGTCCAAGTGCCCGCTAGGGGACGTACATAGTCCAAGTGCCCGCTAGGTAACCTAGATAGTCTAAGGGCCCGCTAGTTAACCTACATAGTCCAACTGCCCGATAGGGAACCTACATAGTCCAAGTGTCCGCTAAGGTACGAACATAGTCCAAGTGCCCGCTAGTTAACCTACATAGTCCAAGTGCCCGCTGAGGAACCTACATAGTCCAAGTGTCCGAAAGGGAACCTACGTATTCCAAGTGCCCATTGGGGCACCTAGATAGTCCAAGTGCCCATAGGGAACCTATATAGTCCAAGTGCCCTCTAGGGAACCTACATAGTCAAAGTGCCCGCTAGGGAACCTGCATTGTACAAGTGCCCTCTAGTTAACCTAGATAGTCCAAGTGCCCGCTAGGTAACCTAGATAGTCCAAGGGCCCGCTAGTTAACCTACATAGTCCAAGTGCCCAATGAGGAACCTACATAGTCCAAGTGCCCGATAGGGAATCTTCATATTCCAAGTGCCCGTTAGGGAACCCAGATTGTCCAAGTGCCCATAGGGAACCTATATAGTCCAAGTTCCCTCTAGGGAAGCTACATATTCATAGTGCCCGCTAGGGAACCTGCATTGTCCAAGTGCCCGCTAGGTAACCTAGATCGTCCAAGTGTCCGCTAGTAAACCTACATAGTCCAAGTTCCCGTTAGGTAACCTAGATAGGCCAAGTGCCCGCTAGTTAACCTACATAGTACAATGGCCCGCTAGTTGACCTAGATAGTCCAAGTGCCCGCTAGTTAACCTAGATAGTCAAAGTGCCCGCTAGTTAACCTCAGTAGTACAAATGTCCAATAGGGATCCTACATAATCCAAGTGCCCGCTAGGTAACCTAGATATTCCATGTTCCGGTTTGCTAACCTAGATAGTCCAAGTGCCCGCTATGTAACCTGTACTGTCCAAGTGCCCGCTAGGTTACTTACATAGTCCACGTGCACGTTCGTTAACTTAGATAGTCCAAGTCGCGGTAGGTAACCAACATAGTCTAAGGGCCGCTAGGTAACCTATATAGTCCAAGTGCCCGCTAGTTAACCTATAGTCCAAGTGCCCTCTAGGTAACTTAAACAGTCCAAGTGCCCGCTAGGTTACCTGCATAGTCCAAGTGCCCGTTAGGTAACCTAGATAGTCCAAGTGCCCGCTAGGTAACCTTCATAGTCCAAGTGCCCGCTAGGTAACATCCATAGTCCAAGTGCCCGTTCGTTAACCTAGATAGTCCAAGTTCCTGTTAGCTACCCTACATAGTCCAAGTGCCCGTTCGTTAACCTAGATAGTTCAAGTGCCCGCTAGGTAACCTAGACAGTCCAAGTGCCTGCTAGGTAACCTACATAGTCCAAGTGCCCGTTTGCTAACCTAGATCGTCAAAGGGCCCGCTAGTTAACCTACATAGTCCAAGGGCCCTCTAGTTAACCTAGATAGTCCAAGTGCCCGCTAGTTAACCTACATTGTCCAAGTCCCTGATGGGGAACCTACATAATCCAAGTATCCGCTAGGTAACCTACATAGTCCAAATGCCCACTAGTAACGTACGTAGTCCAAATGCCCGTTAGGTAACCTAGATAGTCCAAATGCCCGCTAGGGAACCTACATAGCCCAAGTGCCCGCTAGGTAACCTACATAGTGCAAATGCCCGCTAGAAACCTACATAGTCCAAGTGCAAGAAGGGAACCTACGTAATCCAAGTTCCCGCTAGGGAACCTACATATTCCAAATGCCCGTTAGGTAACCTAGATAGTCCAAATGCCCGCTAGGGTACCCACATAGTCTAAGTGCCCGCGAGGTAACCTACATTGTCCAAGTGCCCATTCATTAACCTAGATTTTCCAAGTGCCCTCTAGGTAACCTAGACTGTCCAAGTGCCCGCTTGGTTACCTACAGAGTCCACGTGCCCGTTCGTTAACCTAGATAGTACAAGAGCCCGCTAGTTAACCTACATAGTCCAAGGGCCCGCTAGTTAACCTAGATAGTCCAAGTGCCCGCTAGTTAACCTACATTGTCCAAGTCCCTGATGGGGAACCTACATAGTCCAAGTATCCGCTAGGTAACCTACATAGTCCAAATGCCCGCTAGTAACGTACATAGTCCAAGTGCCCGTTAGGTAACCTAGATAGTCCAAATGCCCGCTAGGGAACCCACATAGTCCAAGTGCCCGTTAGAGAACTTACATAGTCAAAGCCCTGCTAGGGAACCTACATAGTCCAAGTGCCCGCTAGGTAACCTAGATAGTCCAAGTAGCCGTTAGCTAACCTAGATAGTCCAAGTGCCCGCTAGGTAACCTCCATAGTCCAAGTGCCCGCTAGGTAACCTCCATAGTCCAAGTGCCCGTTCGTTAACCTAGATAGTCCAAGTTCCTGTTAGCTAACCTACATAGTCCAAGTGCCCGTTCGTTAACCTAGATAGTTCAAGTGCCCGCTAGGTAACCTAGACAGTCCAAGTGCCTGCTAGGTAACCTACATAGTCCAAGTGCCCGTTTGCTAACCTAGATCGTCAAAGGGCCCGCTAGTTAACCTACATAGTCCAAGTGCCCGATAGGTAACCTACATAGTCCAAATGCCCGCTAGTAACGTACATAGTCCAAGTGCCCGTTAGGTAACCTAGATAGTCCAAATGCCCGCTAGGGAACCCACATAGTCCAAGTGCCCGTTAGCGAACTTACATAGTCAAAGCCCTGCTAGGGAACCTACATAGTCCAAGTGCCCGCTAGGTAACCTAGATAGTCCAAGTACCCGTTAGCTAACCTAGATAGTCCAAGTGCCCGCTAGGTAACCTCCATAGTCCAAGTGCCCGCTAGGTAACCTCCATAGTCCAAGTGCCCGTTCGTTAACCTAGATAGTCCAAGTTCCTGTTAGCTAACCTACATAGTCCAAGTGCCCGTTCGTTAACCTAGATAGTTCAAGTGCCCGCTAGGTAACCTAGACAGTCCAAGTGCCTGCTAGGTAACCTACATAGTCCAAGTGCCCGTTTGCTCACCTAGATCGTCAAAGGGCCCGCTAGTTAACCTACATAGTCCAAGTGCCCGATAGGTAACCTACATAGTCCAAGTGCCCAATGAGGAACCTACATAGTCCACGTGCCCGATAGGGAAACTTCATATTCCAAGTGCCCGTTGGGGAAACCAGATAGTCCATGTGCCCATAGGGAACCTATATGGTCCAAGTGCCCTCTAGGGAAGCTACATATTCATAGTGCCCGCTAGGGAACCTGCATTGTCCAAGTGCCCGCTAGGTAACCTAGATCGTCCAAGTGTCCGCTAGTAAACCTACATAGTCCAAGTTCCCGTTAGGTAACCTAGATAGGCCAAGTGCCCGCTAGTTAACCTACATAGTACAATGGCCCGCTAGTTGACCTAGATAGTCCAAGTGCCCGCTAGTTAACCTAGATAGTCAAAGTGCCCGCTAGTTAACCTCAGTAGTACAAATGTCCAATAGGGATCCTACATAATCCAAGTGCCCGCTAGGTAACCTAGATATTCCATGTTCCGGTTTGCTAACCTAGATAGTCCAAGTGCCCGCTATGTAACCTGTACTGTCCAAGTGCCCGCTAGGTTACTTACATAGTCCACGTGCACGTTCGTTAACTTAGATAGTCCAAGTCGCGGTAGGTAACCAACATAGTCTAAGGGCCGCTAGGTAACCTATATAGTCCAAGTGCCCGCTAGTTAACCTATAGTCCAAGTGCCCTCTAGGTAACTTAAACAGTTCAAGTGCCCGCTAGGTAACCTAGACAGTCCAAGTGCCTGCTAGGTAACCTACATAGTCCAAGTGCCCGTTTGCTAACCTAGATCGTCAAAGGGCCCGCTAGTTAACCTACATAGTCCAAGTGCCCGATAGGTAACCTACATAGTCCAAGTGCCCAATGAGGAACCTACATAGTCCACGTGCCCGATAGGGAAACTTCATATTCCAAGTGCCCGTTAGGGAAACCAGATAGTCCAAGTGCCCATAGGGAACCTATATGGTCCAAGTGCCCTCTAGGGAAGCTACATATTCATAGTGCCCGCTAGGGAACCTGCATTGTCCAAGTGCCCGCTAGTTAACCAAGATTGTCCAAGTGTCCGATAGTAAACCTACATAGTCCAAGTTCCCGTTAGGTAACCTAGATAGGCCAAGTGCCCGCAAGGTAATCTACATAGTCCTAGTGCCCGCTAGGTAACCTAGATATTCCAAGTTCCAGTTTACTAACCTAGATAGTCCAAGTGCCCGCTAGGTAACCTAGATAGTCCAAGTGCCCGTTACCTAACCTACATAGTCCAAGTGCCCGTTAGGTTACCTACATATTCCACGTGCTGGTTCGTTAACCTAGATAGTCCAAGTGCCCGCTAGGTAACCTACATAGTCCAAGTGCCCGCTAATTAACCTACATAGTCCAAGTGCCCATTAGGTAACCTAGACAGTCCAAGTACCCGCTAGGTAACCTCCATAGTCCAAGTGCCCGCTAATAAACCTATATAGTCCAAGTGCCCGCTAGGGAACCTGCATCGTCCAAGTGCCCGCTAGTTAATCTAGATAGTCCAAGTGCCCGCTAGTTAAGCTTGATAGTCCAAGTGGCCGCTAGTTAACCTAGATCGTCCAAGTGCCCGCTAGTTAACCTACATAGTCCAAGGTCGGCTAGTTAACCTAGATATTCCAAGTGCCCGCTAGTTAACCTACATAGTCCAAGGGCCCTCTATTTAACCTACATAGTCCAAGTGCCCGCTAGGGGACGTACATAGTCCAAGTGCACGCTAGGTAACCTAGATAGTCTAAGGGCCCGCTAGTTAACCTACATAGTCCAACTGCCCGAAAGGGAACCTACATAGTCCAAGTGTCCGCTAAGGTACGAACATAGTCCAAGTGCCCGCTAGGGAACCTACATAGTCCAAGTGCCCGCTAGTTAACCTACATAGTCCAAGTGCCCGCTGCGGAACCTACATAGTCCAAGTGTCCGAAAGGGAAGCTACGTATTCCAAGTGCCCATTAGGGCACCTAGATAGTCTAAGTGCCCATAGGGAACATATATAGTCCAAGTGCCCTCTAGGGAACCTACATAGTCAAAGTGCCCGCTAGGGAACCTGCATTGTACAAGTGTCCTCTAGTTAACCTAGATAGTCCAAGTGCCCGCTAGGTAACCTAGATAGTCCAAGGGCCCGCTAGTTAACCTACATAGTCCAAGTGCCCAATGAGGAACCTACATAGTCCAAGTGCCCGATAGGGAATCTTCATATTCCATGTGCCCGTTAGGGAACCCAGATTGTCCAAGTGCCCATAGGGAACCTATATAGTCCAAGTTCCCTGTAGGGAAGCTACATATTCATAGTGCCCGCTAGGGAACCTGCATTGTCCAAGTGCCCGCTAGTTAACCTAGATCGTCCAAGTGTCCGCTAGTTAACCTACATTGTCCAAGTCCCTGATGGGGAACCTACATAGTCCAAGTATCCGCTAGGTAACCTACATAGTCCAAATGCCCGCTAGTAACGTACATAGTCCAAGTGCCCGTTAGGTAACCTAGATAGTCCAAATGCCTGCTAGGGAACCCACATAGTCCAAGTGCCCGTTAGAGAACTTACATAGTCAAAGCCCTGCTAGGGAACCTTCATAGTCCAAGTGCCCGCTAGGTAACCTAGATAGTCCAAGTACCCGTTAGCTAACCTAGATAGTCCAAGTGTCCGCTAGGTAACCTCCATAGTCCAAGTGCCCGTTCGTTAACCTAGATAGTCCAAGTTCCTGTTAGCTAACCTACATAGTCCAAGTGCCCGTTCGTTAACCTAGATAGTTCAAGTGCCCCTAGGTAACCTAGACAGTCCAAGTGCCTGCTAGGTAACCTACATAGTCCAAGTGCCCGTTTGCTAACCTAGATCGTCAAAGGGCCCGCTAGTTAACCTACATAGTCCAAGGGCCCTCTAGTTAACCTAGATAGTCCAAGTGCCCGCTAGTTAACCTACATTGTCCAAGTCCCTGATGGGGAACCTACATAGTCCAAGTATCCGCTAGGTAACCTACATAGTCCAAATGCCCACTAGTAACGTACGTAGTCCAAATGCCCGTTAGGTAACCTACATAGTCCAAATGCCCGCTAGAAACCTACATAGTCCAAGTGCAAGAAGGGAACCTACATAATCCAAGTGCCCGCTAGGGAACCTACATAGTCCAAATGCCCGTTAGGTAACCTAGATAGTCCAAATGCCCGCTAGGGTACCCACATAGTCTAAGTGCCCGCGAGGTAACCTACATAGTCCAAGTGCCGATTCATTAACCTAGATTTTCCAAGTGCCCTCTAGGTAACCTAGACTGTCCAAGTGCCCGCTTGGTTACCTACATAGTCCACGTGCCCGTTCGTTAACCTAGATAGTACAAGAGCCCGCTAGTTAACCTACATAGTGCAAGGGCCCGCTAGTTAACCTAGATAGTCCAAGTGCCCGCTAGTTAACCTACATTGTCCAAGTCCCTGATGGGGAACCTACATAGTCCAAGTATCCGCTAGGTAACCTACATAGTCCAAATGCCCGCTAGTAACGTACATAGTCCAAGTGCCCGTTAGGTAACCTAGATAGTCCAAATGCCCGCTAGGGAACCCACATAGTCCAAGTGCCCGTTAGAGAACTTACATAGTCAAAGCCCTGCTAGGGAACCTACATAGTCCAAGTGCCCGCTAGGGAACCTAGATAGTCCAAGTACCCGTTAGCTAACCTAGATAGTCCAAGTGCCCGCTAGGTAACCTCCATAGTCCAAGTGCCCGTTCCTTAACCTAGATAGTCCAAGTTCCTGTTAGCTAACCTACATAGTCCAAGTGCCTGTTCGTTAACCTAGATAGTTCAAGTGCCCGCTTGGTAACCTAGTCAGTCCAAGTGCCTGCTAGGTAACCTACATAGTACAAGTGCCCGCTAGGGAACCTACATATTCCAAGTGCCTGTTAGTTTACCTAGATAGTCAAAGTGCCTTCTAGGTAACCTAGATAGTCCAAATGCCCGCTAGGATACCCACAGAGTCCAACTGCCCGATAGGGAACCAACATAGTCCAAGTGCCCGCTAAGGGACCTACATAGTCCAAGTGCCCGTTAGGGAACCTACATAGTCCAAGTGTCCTCTAGGGAACCTGCATCGTCCATGTGCCCGCTAGTTAACCTAGATAGTCCAAGTGCCCGCTAGTTAACCTACATAGTCCAAGGTCCGTTAGTTAACCTAGATAGTCCAAGTGCCCTCTAGTTAACCTACATAGTCCAAGGGCCCTCTAGTTAACCTCGATAGTCCAAGTGCCCGCTAGCGGACGTACATAGTCCAAGTGCCCGCTGGGCAACCTAGATAGTCCAAGTGCCCGCTAGATTACCTACATAGTCCAAGTGCCCGCTGAGGAACCTACATATTCCAAGTGTCCGAAAGGGAACCTACGTATTCCAAGTGCCCGTTAGGGCACCTAGATAGTCCAAGTAACCATAGGGAACCTATATAGTCCAAGTGCCCTCTAGGGAAGCTACATAGTCAAAGTGCCCGCTAGGGAACCTGCATTGTACAAGTGCCCGCTAGTTAACCTAGATAGTCCCAGTGCCCACTAGGTAACCTAGATAGTCCAAGTGCCCGATAGGGAACTTACATAGTCCAAGTGCCCAATGAGGAACCTACATAGTCGAAGTGCCCGATAGGGAATCTTCATATTCCAAGTGCCCGTTAGGGAACCCAGATCGTCCAAGTGCCCATAGGGAACCTATATGGTCCAAGTGCCGTCTAGGGAAGCTACATATTCATAGTGCCCGCTAGGGAACCTGCATCGTCCAAGTGCCCGCTAGTTAACCAAGATCGTCCAAGTGTCCGCTAGTAAACCTACATAGTCCAAGTTCCCGTTAGGTAACCTAGATAGGCCAAGTGCCCGCAAGGTAACCTACATAGTCCAAGTGCCCGCTAGGTAACCTAGATATTCCAAGTTCCGGTTTGCTAACCTAGATTGTCCAAGTGCCCGCTAGGTAACCTACATAGTTCAAGTGCCCATTCGTTAACCTAGATAGTCCAAGTGCCCGCTAGGTAACCTATACTGTCCAAGAGCCCGCTAGGCTACGTACATAGTCCAAGTGCACGTTCGTTAACTTAGATAGTCCAAGTCGCGCTAGGTAACCTACATAGTCCAAAGGCCCGCTAGGTAACCTATATAGTCCAAGTGCCCGCTATTTAAACTATAGTCCAAGTGCCCGCTAGGTAACCTACATATTCCAAGTTCCCGCTAGGTAACCAAGATAGTCCAATTGCCCGTTACCTAACCTAGATAGTCCAAGTGCCCGTTAGGTTACCTACATAGTCCAAGTGCCCGCTAATTAACCTACATAGTCCAAGTGCCCGTTAGGTAACCTAGACAGTACAAGTGCCCGATAGTTAACCTCAATAGTCCAAGTGCCCGCTAATTAACCTATATAGTCCAAGTGCCCGCTAGGGAACCTGCATCATCCAAGTGCCCGCTAGTTAATCTAGATAGTCCAAGTGCCCGCTAGTTAAGCTAGATAGTCCAAGTGGCCGCTAGTTAACCTAGATCGTCCAAGTGCCCGCTAGTTAACCTAGATCGCCCAAGTGCCCGCTAGTTAACCTACATTGTCCAAGGTCCGCTAGTTAACCTAGATATTCCAAGTGCCCGCTAGTTAACCTACATAGTCCAAGGGTCCTCTAGTTAACCTAGATAGTCCAAGTGCCCACTAGGGGAAGTACATAGTCCAAGTGCCCGCTAGGTAACCTAGATAGTCTAAGGGCCCGCTAGTTAACCTACATAGTCCAACTGCCCGATAGGGAACCTACATAGTCCAAGCGATTGCTAAGGGACGAACATAGTCCAAGTGCCCGCTAGGGAACCTACATAGTCCAAGTGCCCGCTAGGTAACCTAGATAGTCCAAGTGCCCGCTAGTTAACCTACATAGTCCAAGTGCCCGCTGAGGAACCTACATAGTCCAAGTGTCCGAAAGGGAACCTACGTATTCCCAGTGCCCATTAGGGCACCTAGATAGTCCAAGTGCCCATAGGGAACCTATATAGTCCAAGTGCCCTCTAGGGAACTTACATAGTCAAAGTGCCCGCTAGGGTACCTGCATTGTACAAGTGCCCTCTAGTTAACCTAGATAGTCCAAGTGCCCGCTAGGTAACCTAGATAGTCCAAGGGCCTGCTAGTTAACCTACATAGTCCAACGGCCCTCTAGTTAACCTAGATAGTCCAAGTGCCCGCTGGAGGACGTACATAGTCCAAGTGCCCGCTAGGTAACCTAGATAGTCTACGGGCCCGCTAGTTAACCTACATAGTCCAATTGCCCGATAGGGAACCTACATAGTCCAAGTGCCCGCTAAGGGACGAACATAGTCCAAGTGCCCGCTAGGGAACCTGCATAGTCAAAGTGCCCGATAGGTAACCTAGATAGTCCAAGTGCCCGCTAGTAAACCTACATAGTCCAAGTGCCCACTGAGGAACCTGCATAGTCCAAGTGTCCGAAAGGGAACCTACGTATTCCAAGGGCCCATTAGGGCACCTAGATAGTCCAAGTGCCCATAGGGAACCTATATCGTCCAAGTGCCCTCTAGGGAACCTACATAGTCAAAGTGCCCGCTAGGGAACCTGCATTGTACAAGTGCCCTCTAGTTAACCTAGATAGTCCAAGTGCCCGCTAGGTAACCTAGATAGTCCAAGGGCCCGCTAGTTAACCTACAAAGTCCAAGTGCCCGATAGGGAACCTACATAGTCCAAGTGCCCAATGAGGAACCTACATAGTCCAAGTGCCCGATAGGGAATCTTCATATTCCAAGTGCCCGTTAGGGAACCCAGATAGTCCAAGTGCCCATAGGGAACCTACATAGTCCAAGTGCCCTCTAGGGAAGCTACATATTCATAGTGCCCGCTAGGGAACCTGCATTGTCCAAGTGCCCGCTAGTTAACCTAGATCGTCCAAGTGTCCGCTAGTAAACCTACATAGTCCAAGTTCCCGTTAGGTAACCTAGATAGGCCAAGTGCCCGCTAGTTAACCTACATAGTACAATGGCCCGCTAGTTGACCTAGATAGTTCAAGTGCCCGCTAGTTAACCTAGATAGTCAAAGTGCCCGCTAGTTAACCTAAGTAGTACAAATGTCCGATAGGGATCCTACATAGTCCAAGTGCCCGCTAGGTAACCTAGATATTCCAAGTTCCGGTTTGCTAACCTAGATAGTCCAAGTGCCCGCTAGGTAACCTACATAGTCCAAGTGCCCATTCGTTAACCTAGATAGTCCATGTGCCCGCTAGGTAACCTATACTGTCCAAGTGCCTGCTAGGTTACCTACATAGTCCAAGTGCACGTTCGTTAACTTAGATAGTCCAAGTCGCGCTAGGTAACCTACATAGTCCAAGGGTCACTAGGTAACCTATAGTCCAAGTGTCCTCTAGGTAACCTACATATTCCAAGTTCCCGCTAGGGAACCTAGATAGTCAAAGTGCCCGTTACCTAACCTATATAGTCCAAGTGCCCGGGAGGTTACCTACATAGTCCACGTGCCCGTTAGTTAACCTAGATAGTACAATTGCCCGCTAGGTAACCTACATAGTCCAAGAGCCGGCAGGTAACTTAGACAGTTCAAGTGCCCGTTAGGTTACCTGCATAGTCCAAGTGCCCGTTAGGTAACCTAGATAGTCCAAGTGCCCGCTAGGTAACCTACATAGTCCAAGTGCCCGCTAGGTAACCTAGATAGTCCAAGTACCCGTTAGCTAACCTAGATAGTCCAAGTGCCCGCTAGGTAACCTCCATAGTCCAATTGCCTTCTAGGTAACCTCCATAGTCCAAGTGCCCACTAATTTACCTATATAGTCCAAGTACCCGCTAGGGAAACTGCATCGTTCAAGTGCCCGCTAGTTAATCTAGATAGTCCAAGTGCCCGCTAGTTAACCTAGATAGTCCAAGTGCCCGCTATTTAACCTAGATTGTCCAAGTGCCCGCTAGTTAACCTACATAGTCCAAGGTCCGCTAGTTAACCTAGATATTCCAAGTGCCCCTTAGTTAACCTACATAGTCAAAGGGCCCTCTAGTTAACCTAGATAGTCCAAGTGCCCGCTAGGGGACATACATAGTCCAAGTGCCCGCTATGTAACCTAGATAGTCTAAGGGCCCGCTAGATAACCTACATAGTCCAACTGCCCGATAGGGAACCTACATAGTCCAAGTGCACGCTAAGGGACGAACATAGTCCAAGTGCCCGCTAGGGAACCTACATAGTCCAAGTGCCCGCTAGGTAACCTAGATAGTCCAAGTGCCCGCTAGTTAACCTACATAGTCCAAGTACCCGCTGAGGAACCTACATAGTCCAAGTGTCCGAAAGGGAACCTACGTATTCCAAGTGCCCATTAGGGCACCTAGATAGTCCAAGTGCCCATAGGGAACCTATATCGTCCAAGTGCCCTCTAGGGAACCTACATAGTTAAAGTGCCCGCTAGGGAACCTGCATTGTACAAGTGCCCTCTAGTTAACCTAGATAGTCCAAGTGCGCGCTAGGTAACCTAGATAGTCCAAGGGCCCGCTAGTTAACCTACAAAGTCCAAGTGCCCGATAGGGAACCTACATAGTCCAAGTGCCCAATGAGGAACCTACATAGTCCAAGTGCCCGATAGGGAATCTTCATATTCCAAGTGCCCGTTAGGGAACCCAGATAGTCCAAATACCCATAGGGAACCTACATAGTCCAAGTGCCCTCTAGGGAAGCTACATATTCATAGTGCCCGCTAGGGAACCTGCATTGTCCAAGTGCCCGCTAGTTAACCTAGATCGTCCAAGGGTCCGCTAGTAAACCTACATAGTCCAAGTTCCCGTTAGGTAACCTAGATAGGCCAAGTGCCCGCTAGTTAACCTACATAGTACAATGGCCCGCTAGTTGACCTAGATAGTCCAAGTGCCCGCTAGTTAACCTAGATAGTCAAAGTGCCCGCTAGTTAACCTAAGTAGTACAAATGTCCGATAGGGATCCTACATAGTCCAAGTGCCCGCTAGGTAACCTAGATATTCCAAGTTCCGGTTTGCTAACCTAGATAGTCCAAGTGCCCGCTAGGTAACCTACGTAGTACAAGTGCCAATTCGTTAACGTAGATAGTCCAAGTGCCTGCTAGTTAACCTATACTGTCCAAGTGCCCGCTAGGTTACTTACATAGTCCAAGTGCACTTTCGTTAACTTAGATAGTCCAAGTCGCGGTAGGTAACCAACATAGTCCAAGGGCCGCTAGGTAACCTATATAGCCCAAGTGCCCGCTAGTTAGCCTATAGTCCAAGTGCCCTCTAGGTAACCTACATATTCCATGTTTCCGCTAGGTAACCTAGATAGTCCAAGTGCCCGTTACCTAACCTAGATAGTCCAAGTGCCCGTTAGGTTACCTACATAGTCCACGTGCCCGTTCGTTAACCTAGATAGTCCAATTGCCCGCTAGGTAACCTACATAGTCCAAGGGCCGGCTAGGTAACCTTTAGAATCCAAGTGCCCACTAGGTAATCTAGATAGTCCAGGTGCCCGTTAGGTAACCTAGATAGTCCAAGTGCCCGCTAGTTAACCTACACAGTCCAAGTGCCCGCTGGTTAACTTAAACAGTCCAAGTGCCCGCTAAGTTACCTGCATAGTCCAAGTGCCCGTTAGGTAACCTAGATAGTCCAAGTGCCCGCTAGGTAACCTACATAGTCCAAGTGCCCACTAGGTAACCTAGATAGTCCAAGTACCCGTTAGCTAACCTAGATAGTCCAAGTGCCCGCTAGGTAACCTCCATAGTTCAAGTGCCCGCTAGGTAACCTCCATAGTCCAAGTGCCCGTTCGTTAACCTAGATAGTCCAAGTTCCTGTTAGCTAACTTACATAGTCCAAGTGCCCGTTCGTTAACCTAGATAGTTCAAGTGCCCGCTAGGTAACCTAGACAGTCCAAGTGCCTGCTAGGTAACCTAAATAGTCCAAGTGCCCGTTTGCTAACCTAGATCGTCAAAGGGCCCGCTAGTTAACCTACATAGTCCAAGGGCCCGCTAGTTAACCTAGATAGTCCAAGTGCCCGCTAGGAAACGACATAGTCCAAGTCCCTGATGGGGAACCTACATAGTCCAAGTATCCGCTAGGTAACCTACATAGTCCAAATGCCCGCTAGTAACGTACATAGTCCAAGTGCCCGTTAGGTAACCTAGATAGTCCAAATGCCCGCTAGGGAACCCACATAGCCCAAGTGCCCATTAAAGAACTTACATAATCAAAGCCCTGCTAGGGAACCTACATAGTCCAAGTGCCCGCTAGGGAATCTAGATAGTCCAAGTACCCGTTAGCTAACCTAGATAGTCCAAGTGCCCGCTAGGTAACCTCCATAGTCCAAGTGCCCGCTAGGTAACCTCCATAGTCCAAGTGCCCGTTCGTTAACCTAGATAGTTCAAGTGCCCGCTAGGTAACCTAGACAGTCCAAGTGCCTGCTAGGTAACCTACATAGTCTCAGTGCCCGCTAGGGACCTACATAGTCCAAGTGCCCGCTAGGTAACCTACATAGTCCAAGTGCCCGTTAGTTAACCTAGATAGTCAAAGTGCCTGCTAGGTAACCTAGATAGTCCAAATGCCCGCTAGGGTACCCACATAGTCCAACTGCCCGATAGGGAACCAACATAGTCCTAGTGCCCTCTAAGGGACCGACATAGTCCAAGTGACCGCTAGGGAACCTACATAGTCCAAATGCCCGTTAGGGTACCCACAGAGTCCAACTGCCCGATAGGGAACCAACATAATCCAAGTGCCCGCTAAGGGACCTACATAGTCCAAGTGCCCGTTAGGGAACCTACATAGTCCAAGTGCCCTCTAGGGAACCTGCATCGTCCAAGTGCCCGCCAGTTAACATAGAGAGTCTAAGTTTCCGCTAGTTAACCTAGATAGTCCAAGTGCCCGCTAGTTAACCTAGATCGTCCAAGTGCCCGCTAGTTATCCTACATAGTCCAAGGTCCGTTAGTTAACCTAGATAGTCCAAGTGCCCTCTAGATAACCTACATAGTCCAAGGGCCCTCTAGTTAACCTCGATAGTCCAAGTGCCTGCTAGGGGACGTACATAGTCCAAGTGCCCGCTGGACAACCTAGATAGTCCAAGTGCCCGCTAGTTAACCTACATTGTCCAAGTCCCTGATGGGGAACCTACATAGTCCAAGTATCCGCTAGGTAACCTACATAGTCCAAATGCCCACTAGTAACGTACGTAGTCCAAATGCCCGTTAGGTAACCTACATAGTCCAAATGCCCGCTAGAAACCTACATAGTCCAAGTGCAAGAAGGGAACCTACATAATCCAAGTGCCCGCTAGGGAACCTACATAGTCCAAATGCCCGTTAGGTAACCTAGATAGTCCAAATGCCCGCTAGGGTACCCACATAGTCTAAGTGCCCGCGAGGTAACCTACATAGTCCAAGTGCCGATTCATTAACCTAGATTTTCCAAGTGCCCTCTAGGTAACCTAGACTGTCCAAGTGCCCGCTTGGTTACCTACATAGTCCACGTGCCCGTTCGTTAACCTAGATAGTACAAGAGCCCGCTAGTTAACCTACATAGTGCAAGGGCCCGCTAGTTAACCTAGATAGTCCAAGTGCCCGCTAGTTAACCTACATTGTCCAAGTCCCTGATGGGGAACCTACATAGTCCAAGTATCCGCTAGGTAACCTACATAGTCCAAATGCCCGCTAGTAACGTACATAGTCCAAGTGCCCGTTAGGTAACCTAGATAGTCCAAATGCCCGCTAGGGAACCCACATAGTCCAAGTGCCCGTTAGAGAACTTACATAGTCAAAGCCCTGCTAGGGAACCTACATAGTCCAAGTGCCCGCTAGGGAACCTAGATAGTCCAAGTACCCGTTAGCTAACCTAGATAGTCCAAGTGCCCGCTAGGTAACCTCCATAGTCCAATTGCCCGTTCCTTAACCTAGATAGTCCAAGTTCCTGTTAGCTAACCTACATAGTCCAAGTGCCTGTTCGTTAACCTAGATAGTTCAAGTGCCCGCTTGGTAACCTAGACAGTCCAAGTGCCTGCTAGGTAACCTACATAGTCCAAGTGCCCGCTAGGGAACCTACATATTCCAAGTGCCTGTTAGTTTACCTAGATAGTCAAAGTGCCTTCTAGGTAACCTAGATAGTCCAAATGCCCGCTAGGATACCCACAGAGTCCAACTGCCCGATAGGGAACCAACATAGTCCAAGTGCCCGCTAAGGGACCTACATAGTCCAAGTGCCCGTTAGGGAACCTACATAGTCCAAGTGCCCTCTAGGGAACCTGCATCGTCCATGTGCCCGCTAGTTAACCTAGATAGTCCAAGTGCCCGCTAGTTAACCTACATAGTCCAAGGTCCGTTAGTTAACCTAGATAGTCCAAGTGCCCTCTAGTTAACCTACATAGTCCAAGGGCCCTCTAGTTAACCTCGATAGTCCAAGTGCCCGCTAGGGGACGTACATAGTCCAAGTGCCCGCTGGGCAACCTAGATAGTCCAAGTGCCCGCTAGATTACCTACATAGTCCAAGTGCCCGCTGAGGAACCTACATAGTCCAAGTGTCCGAAAGGGAACCTACGTATTCCAAGTGCCCGTTAGGGCACCTAGATAGTCCAAGTAACCATAGGGAACCTATATAGTCCAAGTGCCCTCTAGGGAAGCTACATAGTCAAAGTGCCCGCTAGGGAACCTGCATTGTACAAGTGCCCGCTAGTTAACCTAGATAGTCCCAGTGCCCACTAGGTAACCTAGATAGTCCAAGTGCCCGATAGGGAACTTACATAGTCCAAGTGCCCAATGAGGAACCTACATAGTCCAAGTGCCCGATAGGGAATCTTCATATTCCAAGTGCCCGTTAGGGAACCCAGATAGTCCAAGTGCCCATAGGGAACCTATATGGTCCAAGTGCCGTCTAGGGAAGCTACATATTCATAGTGCCCGCTAGGGAACCTGCATCGTCCAAGTGCCCGCTAGTTAACCAAGATCGTCCAAGTGTCCGCTAGTAAACCTACATAGTCCACGTTCCCGTTAGGTAACCTAGATAGGCCAAGTGCCCGCAAGGTAACCTACATAGTCCAAGTGCCCGCAAGGTAACCTAGATATTCCAAGTTCCGGTTTGCTAACCTAGATAGTCCAAGTGCCCGCTAGGTAACCTACATAGTTCAAGTGCCCATTCGTTAACCTAGATAGTCCAAGTGCCCGCTAGGTAACCTATATTGTCCAAGAGCCCGCTAGGTTACGTACATAGTCCAAGTGCACGTTCGTTAACTTAGATAGTCCAAGTCGCGCTAGGTAACCTACATAGTCCAAAGGCCCGCTAGGTAACCTATATAGTCCAAGTGCCCGCTATTTAAACTATAGTCCAAGTGCCCGCTAGGTAACCTACATATTCCAAGTTCCCGCTAGGTAACCAAGATAGTCCAAGTGCCCGTTACCTAACCTAGATAGTCCAATTGCCCGTTAGGTTACCTACATAGTCCAAGTGCCCGCTAATTAACCTACATAGTCCAAGTGCCCATTAGGTAACCTAGACAGTACAAGTGCCCGATAGTTAACCTCAATAGTCCAAGTGCCCGCTAATTAACCTATATAGTCCAAGTGCCCGCTAGGGAACCTGCATCATCCCAGTGCCCGCTAGTTAATCTAGATAGTCCAAGTGCCCGCTAGTTAAGCTAGATAGTCCAAGTGGCCGCTAGTTAACCTAGATCGTCCAAGTGCCCGCTAGTTAACCTAGATCGCCCAAGTGCCCGCTAGTTAACCTACATAGTCCAAGGTCCGCTAGTTAACCTAGATATTCCAAGTGCCCGCTAGTTAACCTACATAGTCCAAGGGTCCTCTAGTTAACCTAGATAGTCCAAGTGCCCACTAGGGGAAGTACATAGTCCAAGTGCCCGCTAGGTAACCTAGATAATCTAAGGGCCCGCTAGTTAACCTACATAGTCCAACTGCCCGATAGGGAACCTACATAGTCCAAGCGATCGCTAAGGGACGAACATAGTCCAAGTGCCCGCTAGGGAACCTACATAGTCCAAGTGCCCGCTAGGTAACCTAGATAGTCCAAGTGCCCGCTAGTTAACCTACATAGTCCAAGTGCCCGCTGAGGAACCTACATAGTCCAAGTGTCCGAAAGGGAACCTACGTATTCCAAGTGCCCATTAGGGCACCTAGATAGTCCAAGTGCCCATAGGGAACCTATATAGTCCAAGTGCCCTCTAGGGAACTTACATAGTCAAAGTGCCCGCTAGGGTACCTGCATTGTACAAGAGCCCTCTAGTTAACCTAGATAGTCCAAGTGCCCGCTAGGTAACCTAGATAGTCCAAGGGCCTGCTAGTTAACCTACATAGTCCAACGGCCCTCTAGTTAACCTAGATAGTCCAAGTGCCCGCTGGAGGACGTACATAGTCCAAGTGCCCGCTAGGTAACCTAGATAGTCTACGGGCCCGCTAGTTAACCTACATAGTCCAACTGCCCGATAGGGAACCTACATAGTCCAAGTGCCTGCTAAGGGACGAACATAGTCCAAGTGCCCGCTAGGGAACCTGCATAGTCAAAGTGCCCGATAGGTAACCTAGATAGTCCAAGTGCCCGCTAGTAAACCTACATAGTCCAAGTGCCCACTGAGGAACCTGCATAGTCCAAGTGTCCGAAAGGGAACCTACGTATTCCAAGGGCCCATTAGGGCACCTAGATAGTCCAAGTGCCCATAGGGAACCTATATCGTCCAAGTGCCCTCTAGGGAACCTACATAGTCAAAGTGCCCGCTAGGGAACCTGCATTGTACAAGTGCCCTCTAGTTAACCTAGACAGTCCAGGTGCCCGCTAGGTAACCTAGATAGTCCAAGGGCCCGCTAGTTAACCTACAAAGTCCAAGTGCCCGATAGGGAACCTACATAGTCCAAGTGCCCAATGAGGAACCTACATAGTCCAAGTGCCCGATAGGGAATCTTCATATTCCAAGTGCCCGTTAGGGAACCCAGATAGTCCAAGTGCCCATAGGGAACCTACATAGTCCAAGTGCCCTCTAGGGAAGCTACATATTCATAGTGCCCGCTAGGGAACCTGCATTGTCCAAGTGCCCGCTAGTTAACCTAGATCGTCCAAGTGTCCGCTAGTAAACCTACATAGTCCAAGTTCCCGTTAGGTAACCTAGATAGGCCAAGTGCCCGCTAGTTAACCTACATAGTACAATGGCCCGCTAGTTGACCTAGATAGTTCAAGTGCCCGCTAGTTAACCTAGATAGTCAAAGTGCCCGCTAGTTAACCTAAGTAGTACAAATGTCCGATAGGGATCCTACATAGTCCAAGTGCCCGCTAGGTAACCTAGATATTCCAAGTTCCGGTTTGCTAACCTAGATAGTCCAAGTGCCCACTAGGTAACCTACATAGTCCAAGTGCCCATTCGTTAACCTAGATAGTCCATGTGCCCGCTAGGTAACCTATACTGTCCAAGTGCCTGCTAGGTTACCTACATAGTCCAAGTGCACGTTCGTTAACTTAGATAGTCCAAGTCGCGCTAGGTAACCTACATAGTCCAAGGGTCACTAGGTAACCTATAGTCCAAGTGTCCTCTAGGTAACCTACATATTCCAAGTTCCCGCTAGGGAACCTAGATAGTCAAAGTGCCCGTTACCTAACCTATATAGTCCAAGTGCCCGTGAGGTTACCTACATAGTCCACGTGCCCGTTCGTTAACCTAGATAGTACAATTGCCCGCTAGGTAACCTACATAGTCCAAGAGCCGGCAGGTAACTTAGACAGTTCAAGTGCCCGTTAGGTTACCTGCATAGTCCAAGTGCCCGTTAGGTAACCTAGATAGTCCAAGTGCCCGCTAGGTAACCTACATAGTCCAAGTGCCCGCTAGGTAACCTAGATAGTCCAAGTACCCGTTAGTTAACCTAGATAGTCCAAGTGCCCGCTAGGTAACCTCCATAGTCCAATTGCCTTCTAGGTAACCTCCATAGTCCAAGTGCCCACTAATTTACCTATATAGTCCAAGTGCCCGCTAGGGAAACTGCATCGTTCAAGTGCCCGCTAGTTAATCTAGATAGTCCAAGTGCCCGCTAGTTAACCTAGATAGTCCAAGTGCCCGCTATTTAACCTAGATTGTCCAAGTGCCCGCTAGTTAACCTACATAGTCCAAGGTCCGCTAGTTAACCTAGATATTCCAAGTGCCCCTTAGTTAACCTACATAGTAAAAGGGCCCTCTAGTTAACCTAGATAGTCCAAGTGCCCGCTAGGGGACATACATAGTCCAAGTGCCCGCTATGTAACCTAGATAGTCTAAGGGCCCGCTAGATAACCTACATAGTCCAACTGCCCGATAGGGAACCTACATAGTCCAAGTGCACGCTAAGGGACGAACATAGTCCAAGTGCCCGCTAGGGAACCTACATAGTCCAAGTGCCCGCTAGGTAACCTAGATAGTCCAAGTGCCCGCTAGTTAACCTACATAGTCCAAGTACCCGCTGAGGAACCTACATAGTCCAAGTGTCCGAAAGGGAACCTACGTATTCCAAGTGCCCATTAGGGCACCTAGATAGTCCAAGTGCCCATAGGGAACCTATATCGTCCAAATGCCCTCTAGGGAACCTACATAGTTAAAGTGCCCGCTAGGGAACCTGCATTGTACAAGTGCCCTCTAGTTAACCTAGATAGTCCAAGTGCGCGCTAGGTAACCTAGATAGTCCAAGGGCCCGCTAGTTAACCTACAAAGTCCAAGTGCCCGATAGGGAACCTACATAGTCCAAGTGCCCAATGAGGAACCTACATAGTCCAAGTGCCCGATAGGGAATCTTCATATTCCAAGTGCCCGTTAGGGAACCCAGATAGTCCAAATACCCATAGGGAACCTACATAGTCCAAGTGCCCTCTAGGGAAGCTACATATTCATAGTGCCCGCTAGGGAACCTGCATTGTCCAAGTGCCCGCTAGTTAACCTAGATCGTCCAAGGGTCCGCTAGTAAACCTACATAGTCCAAGTTCCCGTTAGGTAACCTAGATAGGCCAAGTGCCCGCTAGTTAACCTACATAGTACAATGGCCCGCTAGTTGACCTAGATAGTCCAAGTGCCCGCTAGTTAACCTAGATAGTCAAAGTGCCCGCTAGTTAACCTAAGTAGTACAAATGTCCGATAGGGATCCTACATAGTCCAAGTGCCCGCTAGGTAACCTAGATATTCCAAGTTCCGGTTTGCTAACCTAGATAGTCCAAGTGCCCGCTAGGTAACCTACGTAGTACAAGTGCCCATTCGTTAACGTAGATAGTCCAAGTGCCTGCTAGTTAACCTATACTGTCCAAGTGCCCGCTAGGTTACTTACATAGTCCAAGTGCACTTTCGTTAACTTAGATAGTCCAAGTCGCGGTAGGTAACCAACATAGTCCAAGGGCCGCTAGGTAACCTATATAGCCCAAGTGCCCGCTAGTTAGCCTATAGTCCAAGTGCCCTCTAGGTAACCTACATATTCCATGTTTCCGCTAGGTAACCTAGATAGTCCAAGTGCCCGTTACCTAACCTAGATAGTCCAAGTGCCCGTTAGGTTACCTACATAGTCCACGTGCCCGTTCGTTAACCTAGATAGTCCAATTGCCCGCTAGGTAACCTACATAGTCCAAGGGCCGGCTAGGTAACCTTTAGAATCCAAGTGCCCACTAGGTAATCTAGATAGTCCAGGTGCCCGTTAGGTAACCTAGATAGTCCAAGTGCCCGCTAGTTAACCTACACAGTCCAAGTGCCCGCTGGTTAACTTAAACAGTCCAAGTGCCCGCTAGGTTACCTGCATAGTCCAAGTGCCCGTTAGGTAACCTAGATAGTCCAAGTGCCCGCTAGGTAACCTACATAGTCCAAGTGCCCACTAGGTAACCTAGATAGTCCAAGTACCCGTTAGCTAACCTAGATAGTCCAAGTGCCCGCTAGGTAACCTCCATAGTTCAAGTGCCCGCTAGGTAACCTCCATAGTCCAAGTGCCCGTTCGTTAACCTAGATAGTCCAAGTTCCTGTTAGCTAACTTACATAGTCCAAGTGCCCGTTCGTTAACCTAGATAGTTCAAGTGCCCGCTAGGTAACCTAGACAGTCCAAGTGCCTGCTAGGTAACCTAAATAGTCCAAGTGCCCGTTTGCTAACCTAGATCGTCAAAGGGCCCGCTAGTTAACCTACATAGTCCAAGGGCCCGCTAGTTAACCTAGATAGTCCAAGTGCCCGCTAGTTAACCTACATTGTCCAAGTCCCTGATGGGGAACCTACATAGTCCAAGTATCCGCTAGGTAACCTACATAGTCCAAATGCCCGCTAGTAATGTACATAATCCAAGTGCCCGTTAGGTAACCTAGATAGTCCAAATGCCCGCTAGGGAACCCACATAGCCCAAGTGCCCATTAAAGAACTTACATAATCAAAGCCCTGCTAGGGAACCTACATAGCCCAAGTGCCCGCTAGGGAACCTAGATAGTCTAAGTACTCGTTAGCTAACCTAGATTGTCCAAGTGCCCGCTAGGTAACCTCCATAGTCCAAGTGCCCGCTAGGTAACCTCCATAGTCCAAGTGCCCGTTCGTTAACCTAGATAGTTCAAGTGCCCGCTAGGTAACCTAGACAGTCCAAGTGCCTGCTAGGTAACCTACACAGTCTCAGTGCCCGCTAGGGACCTACATAGTCCAAGTGCCCGCTAGGTAACTTACATAGTCCAAGTGCCCGTTAGTTAACCTAGATAGTCAAAGTGCCTGCTAGGTAACCTAGATAGTCCAAATGCCCGCTAGGGTACCCACATAGTCCAACTGCCCGATAGGGAACCAACATAGTCCAAGTGCCCGCTAAGGGACCGACATAGTCCAAGTGACCGCTAGGGAACCTACATAGTCCAAATGCCCGTTAGGGTACCCACAGAGTCCAACTGCCCGATAGGGAACCAACATAGTCCAAGTGCCCCCTAAGGGACCTACATAGTCCAAGTGCCCGTTAGGGAACCTACATAGTCCACGTGCCCTCTAGGGAACCTGCATCGTCCAAGTGCCCGCCAGTTAACATAGAGAGTCTAAGTTTCCGCTAGTTAACCTAGATAGTCCAAGTGCCCGCTAGTTAACATAGATCGTCCAAGTGCCCGCTAGTTATCCTACATAGTCCAAGGTCCGTTAGTTAACCTAGATAGTCCAAGTGCCCTCTAGATAACCTACATAGTCCAAGGGCCCTCTAGTTAACCTCGATAGTCCAAGTGCCTGCTAGGGGACGTACATAGTCCAAGTGCCCGCTGGACAACCTAGATAGTCCAAGTGCCCACTAGTTAACCTACATAGTCCAAGTGCCCGCTGAGGAACCTACATAGACGAAGTGTCCCAAAGGGAACCTACGTATTCCAAGTGCCCGTTAGGGCACCTAGATAGTCCAAGTAACCATAGGGAACCTATATAGTCCAAGTGCCCTCTAGGGAAGCTACATAGTCAAAGTGCCCGCTAGGGAACCTGCATTGTACAAGTGCCCGCTAGTTAACCTAGATATTCTAAGTGCCCTCTAGGTAACCTAGATAGTCGAAGGGCCCGCTAGTTAACCTACATAGTCCAAGTGCCCGATAGGGAACCTACATTGTCCAAGTGCCCAATGAGGAACCTACATAATCCAAGTGCCCGATAGGGAATCTTCATATTCCAAGTGCCCGTTAGGGAACCCAGATTGTCCAAGTGCCCATAGGGAACCTATATGGTCCAAGTGCCCTCTAGGGAAGCTACATATTCATAGTGCCCGCAAGGGAATCTGCATTGTCCAAGTGCCCGCTAGTTATCCTAGATCGTCCAAGGGTCCGCTAGTAAACCTACATAGTCCAAGTTCCCGTTAGGTAACCTAGATAGGCCAAGTGCCCGCTAGTTAACCAACATAGTACAATGGCCCGCTAGTTGACCTAGATAGTCCAAGTGCCCGCTAGTTAACCTAGCTAGTCAAAGTGCCCTCTAGTTAACCTAAGTAGTACAAATGTCCAATAGGGATCCTACATAATCCAAGTGCCCGCTAGGTAACCTAGATATTCCAAGTTCCGGTTTGCTAACCTAGATAGTCCAAGTGCCTGCTAGGTAACCTATACTGCCCAAGTGCCCGCTAGGTAACCTATACTGTCCAAGTGCCCGCTAGGTTACTTACATAGTCCAAGTGCACGTTCGTTAACTTAGATAGTCCAAGTCGCGTTAGGTAACCAACATAATCTAAGGGCCCCTAGGTAACCTATATAGTCCAAGTGCCCGCTAGGTTACCTGCATAGTCCAAGTGCCCGCTAGGTAACCTAGACAGTCCAAGTGCCTGCTAGGTAACCTACATAGTCCAAGTGCCCGTTTGCTAACCTAGATCGTCAAAGGGCCCGCTAGTTAACCTACATAGTCCAAGGGCCCTCTAGTTAACCTAGATAGTCCAAGTGCCAGCTAGTTAACCTACATTGTCCAAGTCCCTGATGGGGAGCCTACATAGTCCAAGTATCCGCTAGGTAACCTACATAGTCCAAATGCCCACTACTAACGTACGTAGTCCAAATGCCCGTTAGGTAGCCTAGATAGTCCAAATGCCCGCTAGGGAACCTACATAGCCCAAGTGCCCGCTAGGTAACCTACATAGTCCAAATGCCCGCCAGAAACCTACATAGTCCAAGTGCAAGAAGGGAACCTACATAATCCAAGTGCCCGCTAGTAACGTACATAGTCCAAGTGCCCGTTAGGTAACCTAGATAGTCCAAATGCCCGCTAGGGAACTCACATAGTCCAAGTGCCCGTTAGAGAACTTAGATAGTCAAAGCCCTGCTAGGGAACCTACATAGTCCAAGTGCCCGCTAGGGAACCTAGATAGTCCAAGTACCCGTTAGCTAACCTAGATAGTCCAAGTGCCCGCTAGGTAACCTACATAGTCCAAGTGCCCGTTCGTAAACCTAGATAGTCCAAGTTCCTGTTAGCTAACCTACATAGTCCAAGTGCCCGTTCGTTAACCTAGATAGTTCAAGTGTCCGCTAGGTAACCTAGACAGTCCAAGTGCCTGCTAGGTAACCTACATAGTCCAAGTGCCCGCTAGGGAACCTACATAGTCCAAGGGCCCGCTAGTTAACCTAGATAGTCCAAGTGACCGCTAGTTAACCTACATTGTCCAAGTCCCTGATGGGGAACCTACATAGTCCAAGTATCCGCTAGGTAACCTACATAGTCCAAATGCCCGCTAGTAACGTACATAATCCAAGTGCCCGTTAGGTAACCTAGATAGTCCAAATGCCCGCTAGGGAACCCACATAGTCCAAGTGCCCGTTAGAGAACTTACATAGTCAAAGCCCTGCTAGGGAACTTACATAGTCCAAGTGCCCGCTAGGGAACCTAGATAGTCCAAGTACCCGTTAGCTAACCTAGATAGTCCAAGTGCCCGCTATGTAACCTCCATAGTCCAAGTGCCCGTTCGTTAACCTAGATAGTCCAAGTTCCTCTTAGCTAACCTACATAGTCCAAGTGCGCGTTCGTTAACCTAGATAGTTCAAGTGCCCGCTAGGTAACCTAGACAGTCCAAGTGCCTGCTAGGTAACCTACATAGTCCAAGTGCCCGCTAGGGAACCTACATAGTCCAAGTGCCCGTTAGTTAACCTAGATAGTCAAAGTGCCTTCTAGGTAACCTAGATAGTCCAAATGCCCGCTAGGATACCCACATAGTCCAACTGCCCGATAGGGAACCAACATAGTCCAAGTGCCCGCTAAGGGACCTACATAGTCCAAGTGCCCGTTAGGGAACCTACATAGTCCAAGTGCCCTCTAGGGAACCTGCATCGTCCATGTGCCCGCCAGTTAACATAGATAGTCTAAGTTCCCGCTAGTTAACCTAGATAGTCCAAGTGCCCGCTAGTTAACATAGATCGTCCAAGTGCCCGCTAGTTAACCTACATAGTCCAAGGTCCGTTAGTTAACCTAGATAGTCCAAGTGCCCGCTAGGTAACCTAGATAGTCGAAGGGCCCAATGAGGAACCTACATAGTCCAAGTGCCCGATAGGGAATCTTCATATTCCAAGTGCCCGTTAGGGAACCCAGATAGTCCAAGTGCCCATAGGGAACCTATATGGTCCAAGTGCCCTCTAGGGAAGCTACATATTCATAGTGCCCGCTAGGGAACCTGCATTGTCCAAGTGCCCGCTAGTTAACCAAGATTGTCCAAGTGTCCGCTAGTAAACCTACATAGTCCAAGTTCCCGTTAGGTAACCTAGATAGGCCAATTGCCCGCAAGATAACCTACATAGTCCAAGTGCCCGCTAGGTAACCTAGATATTCCAAGTTCCGGTTTACTAACCTAGATAGTCCAAGTGCCCGGTAGGTAACCTACATAGTCCAAGTGCCCATTCGTTAACCTAGATAGTCTAAGTGCCCGCTAGGTAACCTATACTGTCCAAGTGCCCGCTAGGTTACCTACATAGTCCATGTGCACGTTCGTTAACTTAGATAGTCCAAGTTGCGCTAGGTAACATACATAGACCAAGGGCCCGCTAGGTAACCTATCTAGTCCAAATGCCCGCTAGTTAAACTATAGTCCAAGTGCCCGCTAGGTAACCTACATATTCCAAGTTCCCGCTAGGTAACCTAGATAGTCCAAGTGCCCGTTACCTAACCTAGATAGTCCAAGTGCCCATTAGGTTACCTACATAGTCCACGTGCCGGTTCGTTAACCTAGATAGTCCAAGTGCCCGCTAATTAACCTACATAGTCCAAGTGCCCGCTAATAAACCTACATAGTCCAAGTGCCCGTTAGGTAACCTAGACAATCCAAGTGCCCGCTAGGTAACCTCCATAGTCCAAGTGCCCGCTAATTAACCTATATAGTCCAAGTGCCCGCTAGGGAACCTTCATCGTCCAAGTGCCCGCTAGTTAATCTAGATAGTCCAAGTGCCCGCTAGTTAACCTACATAGTCCAAGGGCCCTCTATTTAACCTAGATAGTCCAAGTGCCCGCTAGGGGACGTACATAGTCCAAGTGCCCGCTAGGTAACCTAGATATTCTAAGGGCCCGCTAGTTAACCTACATAGTCCAACTGCCCGATAGGGAACCTACATAGTCCAAGATCCCACTAAGGGATGAACATAGTCCAAGTGCCCGCTAGGGAACCTACATAGTCCAAGTGCCCGCTAGGTAACCTAGATAGTCCAAGTGCCCGCTAGTTAACCTACATAGTCCAAGTGCCCGCTGAGGAACCTACATTGTCCAAGTGTCCGAAAGGGAACCTACGTATTCCAAGTGCCCATTAGGGCACCTAGATAGTCCAAGTGCCCATAGGGAACCTATATGGTCCAAGTGCCCTCTAGGGAAGATACATATTCATAGTGCCCGCAAGGGAACCTGCATTGTCCAAGTGCCCGCTAGTTATCCTAGATCGTCCAAGGGTCCGCTAGTAAACCTACATAGTCCAAGTTCCCGTTAGGTAACCTAGATAGGCCAAGTGCCCGCTAGTTAACCTACATAGTACAATGGCCCGCTAGTTGACCTAGATAGTCCAAGTGCCCGCTAGTTAACCTAGCTAGTCAAAGTGCCCTCTAGTTAACCTAAGTAGTACAAATGTCCAATAGGGATCCTACATAATCCAAGTGCCCGCTAGGTAACCTAGATATTCCAAGTTCCGGTTTGCTAACCTAGATAGTCCAAGTGCCCGCTAGGTAACCTATACTGTCCAAGTGCCCGCTAGGTTACTTACATAGTCCAAGTGCACGTTCGTTAACTTAGATAGTCCAAGTCGCGTTAGGTAACCAACATAATCTAAGGGCCGCTAGGTAACCTATATAGTCCAATGGCCCGCTAGTTAACCTATAGTCCAAGTGCCCTCAAGGTAACTTAAACAGTCCAAGTGCCCGCTAGGTTACCTGCATAGTCCAAGTGCCCGCTAGGTAACCTAGACAGTCCAAGTGCCTGCTAGGTAACCTACATAGTCCAAGTGCCCGTTTGCTAACCTAGATCGTCAAAGGGCCCGCTAGTTAACCTACATAGTCCAAGGGCCCTCTAGTTAACCTAGATAGTCCATGTGCCAGCTAGTTAACCTACATTGTCCAAGTCCCTGATGGGGAGCCTACATAGTCCAAGTATCCGCTAGGTAACATACATAGTCCAAATGCCCACTAGTAACGTACGTAGTCCAAATGCCCGTTAGGTAACCTAGATAGTCCAAATGCCCGCTAGGGAACCTACATAGCCCAAGTGCCCGCTAGGTAACCTACATAGTCCAAATGCCCGCTAGAAACCTACATAGTCCAAGTGCAAGAAGGGAACCTACATAATCCAAGTGCCCGCTAGGGAACCTACATAGTCCAAATGCCCGTTAGGTAACCTAGATAGTCCAAATGCCCGCTAGGGTACCCACATAGTCTAAGTGCCCGCGAGGTAACCTACATAGTCCAAGTGCCCATTGATTAACCTAGATTTTCCAAGTGCCCTCTAGGTAACCTAGACTGTCCAAGTGCCCGCTTGGTTACCTACATAGTCCACGTGCCCGTTCGTTAACCTAGAAAGTACAAGAGCCCGCTAGTTAACCTACATAGTCCAAGGGCCCGCTAGTTAACCTAGATAGTCCAAGTGCCCGCTAGTTAACCTACATTGTCCATGTCCCTGATGGGGAACCTACATAGTCCAAGTATCCGCTAGGTAACCTACATAGTCCAAATGCCCGCTAGTAACGTACATAGTCCAAGTGCCCGTTAGGTAACCTAGATAGTCCAAATGCCCGCTAGGGAACCCACATAGTCCAAGTGCCCGTTAGAGAACTTAGATAGTCAAAGCCCTGCTAGGGAACCTACATAGTCCAAGTGCCCGCTAGGGAACCTAGATAGTCCAAGTACCCGTTAGCTAACCTAGATAGTCCAAGTGCCCGCTAGGTAACCTACATAGTCCAAGTGCCCGTTCGTTAACCTAGATAGTCCAAGTACCTGTTAGCTAACCTACATAGTCCAAGTGCCCGTTCGTTAACCTAGATAGTTCAAGTGTCCGCTAGGTAACCTAGACAGTCCAAGTGCCTGCTAGGTAACCTACATAGTCCAAGTGCCCGCTAGGGAACCTACATAGTCCAAGGGCCCGCTAGTTAACCTAGATAGTCCAAGTGCCCGCTAGTTAACCTACATTGTCCAAGTCCCTGATGGGGAACCTATATAGTCCAAGTATCCGCTAGGTAACCTACATAGTCCAAATGCCCGCTAGTAACGTACATAGTCCAAGTGCCCGTTAGGTAACCTAGATAGTCCAAATGCCCGCTAGGGAACACACATAGTCCAAGTGCCCGTTAGAGAACTTACATAGTCAAAGCCCTGCTAGGGAACTTACATAGTCCAAGTGCCCGCTAGGGAACCTAGATAGTCCAAGTACCCGTTAGCTAACCTAGATAGTCCAAGTGCCCGCTAGGTAACCTCCATAGTCCAAGTGCCCGTTCGTTAACCTAGATAGTCCAAGTTCCTGTTAGCTAACCTACATAGTCCAAGTGCGCGTTCGTTAACCTAGATAGTTCAAGTGCCCGCTAGGTAACCTAGACAGTCCAAGTGCCTGCTAGGTAACCTACATAGTCCAAGTGCCTGCTAGGGAACCTACTTAGTCCAAGTGCCCGTTAGTTAACCTAGATAGTCAAAGTGCCTTCTAGGTAACCTAGATAGTCCAAATGCCCGCTAGGATACCCACATAGTCCAACTGCCCGATAGGGAACCAACATAGTCCAAGTGCCCGCTAAGGGAACTACATAGTCCAAGTGCCCGTTAGGGAACCTACATAGTCCAAGTGCCCTCTAGGGAACCTGCATCGTCCATGTGCCCGCCATTTAACATAGATAGTCTAAGTTCCCGCTAGTTAACCTAGATAGTCCAAGTGCCCGCTAGTTAACATAGATCGTCCAAGTGCCCGCTAGTTAACCTACATAGTCCAAGGTCCGTTAGTTAACCTAGATAGTCCAAGTGCCCTCTAGTTAACCTACATAGTCCAAGGGCCCTCTAGTTAACCTCGATATTCCAAGTGCCCGCTAGGGGACGTACATAGTCCAAGTGCCCGCTGGGCAACCTAGATAGTCCAAGTGCCCGCTAGATAACCTACATAGTCCAAGTGCCCGCTGAGGAACCTACATAGTCCAAGTGTCCGAAAGGTAACCTACGTATTCCAAGTGCCCGTTAGGGCACCTAGATAGTCCAAGTAACCATAGGGAACCTATATAGTCCAAGTGCCCTCTAGGGAAGCTACATAGTCAAAGTGCCCGCTAGGGAACCTGCATTGTACAAGTGCCCGCTAGTTAACCTAGATAGTCCAAGTGCCCGCTAGGTAACCTAGATAGTCGAAGGGCCCGCTAGTTAACCTACATAGTCCAAGTGCCCGATAGGGAACCTATATAGTCCAAGTGCCCAATGAGGAACCTACATAGTCCAAGTGCCCGATAGGGAATCTTCATATTCCAATTGCCCGTTAGGGAACCCAGATAGTCCAAGTGCCCATAGGGAACCTATATGGTCCAAGTGCCCTCTAGGGAAGCTACATATTCATAGTGCCCGCTAGGGAACCTGCATCGTCCAAGTGCCCGCTAGTTAACCAAGATCGTCCAAGTGTCCGCTAGTAAACCTACATAGTCCAAGTTCCCGTTAGGTAACCTAGATAGGCCAAGTGCCCGCAAGGTAACCTACATAGTCCAAGTGCCCGCTAGGTAACCTAGATATTCCAAGTTCTGGTTTACTAATCTAGATAGTCCAAGTGCCCGCTAGGTAACCTACATAGTCCAAGTGCCCATTCGTTAACCTAGATAGTCCAAGTGCACGCTAGGTAACCTATATTGTCCAAGTGCCCGCTAGGTTACCTACATTGTCCATGTGCACGTTCGTTAACTTAGATAGTCCAAGTCGCGCTAGGTAACCTACATAGTCCAAAGGCCCGCTAGGTAACCTATATAGTCCAAGTGCCCGCTAGTTAAACTATAGTCCAAGTGCCCGCTAGGTAACCTACATATTCCAAGTTCCCGCTATGTAACCAAGATAGTCCAAGGGCCCGTTACCTAACCTAGATAGTCCAAGTGCCCGTTAGGTTACCTACATAGTCCAAGTGCCCGCTAATTAACCTACATAGTCCAAGTGCCCGTTAGGTAACCTAGACAGTCCAAGTGCCCGATAGTTAACCTCCATAGTCCAAGTGCCCGCTAATTAACCTATATAGTCCAAGTGCCCGCTAGGGAACCTGCATCATCCATGTGCCCGCTAGTTAATCTAGATAGTCCAAGTGCCCGCTAGTTAAGCTAGATAGTCCAAGTGGCCGATAGTTAACCTAGATCGCCCAAGTGCCCGCTAGTTAACCTACATAGTCCAAGGTCCGCTAGTTAACCTAGATATTCCAAGTGCCCGCTAGTTAACCTACATAGTCCAAGGGCCCTCTAGTTAACCTAGATAGTCCAAGTGCCCACTAGGGGAAGTACATAGTCCAAGTGCCCGCTAGGTAACCTAGATAGTCTAAGGGCCCGCTAGTTAACCTACATAGTCCAACTGCCCGATAGGGAACCTACATAGTCCAAGCGCTCGCTAAGGGACGAACATAGTCCAAGTGCCCGCTAGGGAACCTACATAGTCCAAGTGCCCGCTAGGGAACCTACATAGTCCAAGTGCCCGCTAGGTAACCTAGATAGTCCAAGTGCCCGCTAGTTAACCTACATAGTCCAAGTGCCCGCTGAGGAACCTACATAGTCCAAGTGTCCAAAAGGGAACCTACGTATTCCAACTGCCCATTAGGGCACCTAGATAGTCCAAGTGCCCTCTAGGGAACCTACATAGTCAAAGTGCCCGCTAGGGAACCTGCATTGTACAAGTGCCCTCTAGTTAACCTAGATAGTCCAAGTGCCCCCTAGGTAACCTAGATAGTCCAAGTGCCCGCTAGGTAACCTAGATAGTCCAAGGGCCTGCTAGTTAACCTACATAGTCCAACGGCCCTCTAGTTAACCTAGATAGTCCAAGTCCCCGCTGGAGGACGTACATAGTCCAAGTGCCCGCTAGGTAACCTAGATAGTCTACGGGCCCGCTAGTTAACCTACATAGTCCAACTGCCCGATAGGGAACCTACATAGTCCAAGTGCCCGCTAAGGGACGAACATAGTCCAAGTGCCCGCTAGGGAACCTGCATAGTCAAAGTGCCCGATAGGTAACCTAGATAGTCCAAGTGCCCGCTAGTAAACCTACATAGTCCAAGTGCCCACTGAGGAACCTGCATAGTCCAAGTGTCCGAAAGGGAACCTACGTATTCCAAGTGCCCATTAGGGCACCTAGATAGTCCAAGTGCCCATAGGGAACCTATATCGTCCAAGTGCCCTCTAGGGAACCTCCATAGTCAAAGTGCCCGCTAGGGAACCTGCATTGTACAAGTGACCTCTAGTTAACCTAGATAGTCCAAGTGCCCGCTAGGGGACGTACATAGTCCAAGTGCCCGCTAGGTAACCTAGATATTCTAAGGGCCCTCTAGTTAACCTACATTGTCCAAGTCCCTGATGGGGAGCCTACATAGTCCAAGTATCCGCTAGGTAACCTACATAGTCCAAATGCCCACTAGTAACGTACGTAGTCCAAATGCCCGTTAGGTAACCTAGATAGTCCAAATGCCCGCTAGGGAACCTACATAGCCCAAGTGCCCGCTAGGTAACCTACATAGTCCAAATGCCCGCTAGAAACCTACATAGTCCAAGTGCAAGAAGGGAACCTACATAATCCAAGTGCCCGCTAGGTAACCTACATAGTCCAAGTGCCCGTTCGTTAACCTAGATAGTCCAAGTTCCTGTTAGCTAACCTACATAGTCCAAGTGCCCGTTCGTTAACCTAGATAGTTCAAGTGTCCGCTAGGTAACCTAGACAGTCCAAGTGCCTGCTAGGGAACCTACATAGTCCAAGGGCCCGCTAGTTAACCTAGATAGTCCAAGTGCCCGCTAGTTAACCTACATTGTCCAAGTCCCTGATGAGGAACCTACATAGTCCAAGTATCCGCTAGGTAACCTACATAGTCCAAATGCCCGCTAGTAACGTACATAGTCCAAGTGCCCGTTAGGTAACCTAGATAGTCCAAATGCCCGCTAGGGAACCCACATAGTCCAAGTGCCCGTTAGAGAACTTACATAGTCAAAGCCCTGCTAGGGAACTTACATAGTCCAAGTGCCCGCTAGGGAACCTAGATAGTCCAAGTACCCGTTAGCTAACCTAGATAGTCCAAGTGCCCGCTAGGTAACCTCCATAGTCCAAGTGCCCGTTCGTTAACCTAGATAGTCCAAGTTCCTGTTAGCTAACCTACATAGTCCAAGTGCCCGTTCGTTAACCTAGATAGTTCAAGTGCCCGCTAGGTAACCTAGACAGTCCAAGTGCCTGCTAGGTAACCTACATAGTCCAAGTGCCCGCTAGGGAACCTACATAGTCCAAGTGCCCGTTAGTTAACCTAGATAGTCAAAGTGCCTTCTAGGTAACCTAGATAGTCCAAATGCCCGCTAGGATACCCACATAGTCCAACTGCCCGATAGGGAACCAACATAGTCCAAGTGCCCGCTAAGGGACCTACATAGTCCAAGTGCCCGTTAGGGAACCTACATAGTCCAAGTGCCCTCTAGGGAACCTGCATCGTCCATGTGCCCGCCAGTTAACATAGATAGTCTAAGTCCCCGCTAGTTAACCTAGATAGTCCAAGTGCCCGCTAGTTAACATAGATCGTCCAAGTGCCCGCTAGTTAACCTACATAGTCCAAGGTCCGTTAGTTAACCTAGATAGTCCAAGTGCCCGCTAGGTAACCTAGATAGTCGAAGGGCCCAATGAGGAACCTACATAGTCCAAGTGCCCGATAGGGAATCTTCATATTCCAAGTGCCCGTTAGGGAACCCAGATAGTCCAAGTGCCCATAGGGAACCTATATGGTCCAAGTGCCCTCTAGGGAAGCTACATATTCATAGTGCCCGCTAGGGAACCTGCATTGTCCAAGTGCCCGCTAGTTAACCAAGATTGTCCAAGTGTCCGCTAGTAAACCTACATAGTCCAAGTTCCCGTTAGGTAACCTAGATAGGCCAATTGCCCGCAAGATAACCTACATAGTCCAAGTGCCCGCTAGGTAACCTAGATATTCCAAGTTCCGGTTTACTAACCTAGATAGTCCAAGTGCCCGGTAGGTAACCTACATAGTCCAAGTGCCCATTCGTTAACCTAGATAGTCCAAGTGCCAGCTAGGTAACCTATACTGTCCAAGTGCCCGCTAGGTTACCTACATAGTCCATGTGCACGTTCGTTAACTTAGATAGTCCAAGTTGCGCTAGGTAACATACATAGACCAAGGGCCCGCTAGGTAACCTATCTAGTCCAAGTGCCCGCTAGTTAAACTATAGTCCAAGTGCCCGCTAGGTAACCTACATATTCCAAGTTCCCGCTAGGTAACCTAGATAGTCCAAGTGCCCGTTACCTAACCTAGATAGTCCAAGTGCCCATTAGGTTACCTACATAGTCCACGTGCCGGTTCGTTAACCTAGATAGTCCAAGTGCCCGCTAATTAACCTACATAGTCCAAGTGCCCGCTAATAAACCTACATAGTCCAAGTGCCCGTTAGGTAACCTAGACAATCCAAGTGCCCGCTAGGTAACCTCCATAGTCCAAGTGCCCGCTAATTAACCTATATAGTCCAAGTGCCCGCTAGGGAACCTTCATCGTCCAAGTGCCCGCTAGTTAATCTAGATAGTCCAAGTGCCCGCTAGTTAACCTACATAGTCCAAGGGCCCTCTATTTAACCTAGATAGTCCAAGTGCCCGCTAGGGGACGTACATAGTCCAAGTGCCCGCTAGGTAACCTAGATATTCTAAGGGCCCGCTAGTTAACCTACATAGTCCAACTGCCCGATAGGGAACCTACATAGTCCAAGATCCCACTAAGGGATGAACATAGTCCAAGTGCCCGCTAGGGAACCTACATAGTCCAAGTGCCCGCTAGGTAACCTAGATAGTCCAAGTGCCCGCTAGTTAACCTACATAGTCCAAGTGCCCGCTGAGGAACCTACATAGTCCAAGTGTCCGAAAGGGAACCTACGTATTCCAAGTGCCCATTAGGGCACCTAGATAGTCCAAGTGCCCATAGGGAACCTATATGGTCCAAGTGCCCTCTAGGGAAGATACATATTCATAGTGCCCGCAAGGGAACCTGCATTGTCCAAGTGCCCGCTAGTTATCCTAGATCGTCCAAGGGTCCGCTAGTAAACCTACATAGTCCAAGTTCCCGTTAGGTAACCTAGATAGGCCAAGTGCCCGCTAGTTAACCTACATAGTACAATGGCCCGCTAGTTGACCTAGATAGTCCAAGTGCCCGCTAGTTAACCTAGCTAGTCAAAGTGCCCTCTAGTTAACCTAAGTAGTACAAATGTCCAATAGGGATCCTACATAATCCAAGTGCCCGCTAGGTAACCTAGATATTCCAAGTTCCGGTTTGCTAACCTAGATAGTCCAAGTGCCCGCTAGGTAACCTACGTAGTACAAGTGCCCATTCGTTAACGTAGATAGTCCAAGTGCCTGCTAGTTAACCTATACTGTCCAAGTGCCCGCTAGGTTACTTACATAGTCCAAGTGCACGTTCGTTAACTTAGATAGTCCAAGTCGCGTTAGGTAACCAACATAATCTAAGGGCCACTAGGTAACCTATATAGTCCAATGGCCCGCTAGTTAACCTATAGTCCAAGTGCCCTCAAGGTAACTTAAACAGTCCAAGTGCCCGCTAGGTTACCTGCATAGTCCAAGTGCCCGCTAGGTAACCTAGACAGTCCAAGTGCCTGCTAGGTAACCTACATAGTCCAAGTGCCCGTTTGCTAACCTAGATCGTCAAAGGGCCCGCTAGTTAACCTACATAGTCCAAGGGCCCTCTAGTTAACCTAGATAGTCCAAGTGCCAGCTAGTTAACCTACATTGTCCAAGTCCCTGATGGGGAGCCTACATAGTCCAAGTATCCGCTAGGTAACATACATAGTCCAAATGCCCACTAGTAACGTACGTAGTCCAAATGCCCGTTAGGTAACCTAGATAGTCCAAATGCCCGCTAGGGAACCTACATAGCCCAAGTGCCCGCTAGGTAACCTACATAGTCCAAATGCCCGCTAGAAACCTACATAGTCCAAGTGCAAGAAGGGAACCTACATAATCCAAGTGCCCGCTAGGGAACCTACATAGTCCAAATGCCCGTTAGGTAACCTAGATAGTCCAAATGCCCGCTAGGGTACCCACATAGTCCAAGTGCCCGCGAGGTAACCTACATAGTCCAAGTGCCCATTCATTAACCTAGATTTTCCAAGTGCCCTCTAGGTAACCTAGACTGTCCAAGTGCCCGCTTGGTTACCTACATAGTCCACGTGCCCGTTCGTTAACCTAGAAAGTACAAGAGCCCGCTAGTTAACCTACATAGTCCAAGGGCCCGCTAGTTAACCTAGATAGTCCAAGTGCCCGCTAGTTAACCTACATTGTCCATGTCCCTGATGGGGAACCTACATAGTCCAAGTATCCGCTAGGTAACCTACATAGTCCAAATGCCCGCTAGTAACGTACATAGTCCAAGTGCCCGTTAGGTAACCTAGATAGTCCAAATGCCCGCTAGGGAACCCACATAGTCCAAGTGCCCGTTAGAGAACTTAGATAGTCAAAGCCCTGCTAGGGAACCTACATAGTCCAAGTGCCCGCTAGGGAACCTAGATAGTCCAAGTACCCGTTAGCTAACCTAGATAGTCCAAGTGCCCGCTAGGTAACCTACATAGTCCAAGTGCCCGTTCGTTAACCTAGATAGTCCAAGTACCTGTTAGCTAACCTACATAGTCCAAGTGCCCGTTCGTTAACCTAGATAGTTCAAGTGTCCGCTAGGTAACCTAGACAGTCCAAGTGCCTGCTAGGTAACCTACATAGTCCAAGTGCCCGCTAGGGAACCTACATAGTCCAAGGGCCCGCTAGTTAACCTAGATAGTCCAAGTGCCCGCTAGTTAACCTACATTGTCCAAGTCCCTGATGGGGAACCTACATAGTCCAAGTATCCGCTAGGTAACCTACATAGTCCAAATGCCCGCTAGTAACGTACATAGTCCAAGTGCCCGTTAGGTAACCTAGATAGTCCAAATGCCCGCTAGGGAACACACATAGTCCAAGTGCCCGTTAGAGAACTTACATAGTCAAAGCCCTGCTAGGGAACTTACATAGTCCAAGTGCCCGCTAGGGAACCTAGATAGTCCAAGTACCCGTTAGCTAACCTAGATAGTCCAAGTGCCCGCTAGGTAACCTCCATAGTCCAAGTGCCCGTTCGTTAACCTAGATAGTCCAAGTTCCTGTTAGCTAACCTACATAGTCCAAGTGCGCGTTCGTTAACCTAGATAGTTCAAGTGCCCGCTAGGTAACCTAGACAGTCCAAGTGCCTGCTAGGTAACCTACATAGTCCAAGTGCCCGCTAGGGAACCTACATAGTCCAAGTGCCCGTTAGTTAACCTAGATAGTCAAAGTGCCTTCTAGGTAACCTAGATAGTCCAAATGCCCGCTAGGATACCCACATAGTCCAACTGCCCGATAGGGAACCAACATAGTCCAAGTGCCCGCTAAGGGAACTACATAGTCCAAGTGCCCGTTAGGGAACCTACATAGTCCAAGTGCCCTCTAGGGAACCTGCATCGTCCATGTGCCCGCCAGTTAACATAGATAGTCTAAGTTCCCGCTAGCTAACCTAGATAGTCCAAGTGCCCGCTAGTTAACATAGATCGTCCAAGTGCCCGCTAGTTAACCTACATAGTCCAAGGTCCGTTAGTTAACCTAGATAGTCCAAGTGCCCTCTAGTTAACCTACATAGTCCAAGGGCCCTCTAGTTAACCTCGATATTCCAAGTGCCCGCTAGGGGACGTACATAGTCCAAGTGCCCGCTGGGCAACCTAGATAGTCCAAGTGCCCGCTAGATAACCTACATAGTCCAAGTGCCCGCTGAGGAACCTACATAGTCCAAGTGTCCGAAAGGTAACCTACGTATTCCAAGTGCCCGTTAGGGCACCTAGATAGTCCAAGTAACCATAGGGAACCTATATAGTCCAAGTGCCCTCTAGGGAAGCTACATAGTCAAAGTGCCCGCTAGGGAACCTGCATTGTACAAGTGCCCGCTAGTTAACCTAGATAGTCCAAGTGCCCGCTAGGTAACCTAGATAGTCGAAGGGCCCGCTAGTTAACCTACAAAGTCCAAGTGCCCGATAGGAACCTACATAGTCCAAGTGCCCAATGAGGAACCTACATAGTCCAAGTGCCCGATAGGGAATCTTCATATTCCAATTGCCCGTTAGGGAACCCAGATAGTCCAAGTGCCCATAGGGAACCTATATGGTCCAAGTGCCCTCTAGGGAAGCTACATATTCATAGTGCCCGCTAGGGAACCTGCATCGTCCAAGTGCCCGCTAGTTAACCAAGATCGTCCAAGTGTCCGCTAGTAAACCTACATAGTCCAAGTTCCCGTTAGGTAACCTAGATAGGCCAAGTGCCCGCAAGGTAACCTACATAGTCCAAGTGCCCGCTAGGTAACCTACATAGTCCAAGTGCCCATTCGTTAACCTAGATAGTCCAAGTGCACGCTAGGTAACCTATATTGTCCAAGTGCCCGCTAGGTTACCTACATTGTCCATGTGCACGTTCGTTAACTTAGATAGTCCAAGTCGCGCTAGGTAACCTACATAGTCCAAAGGCCCGCTAGGTAACCTATATAGTCCAAGTGCCCGCTAGTTAAACTATAGTCCAAGTGCCCGCTAGGTAACCTACATATTCCAAGTTCCCGCTATGTAACCAAGATAGTCCAAGGGCCCGTTACCTAACCTAGATAGTCCAAGTGCCCGTTAGGTTACCTACATAGTCCAAGTGCCCGCTAATTAACCTACATAGTCCAAGTGCCCGTTAGGTAACCTAGACAGTCCAAGTGCCCGATAGTTAACCTCCATAGTCCAAGTGCCCGCTAATTAACCTATATAGTCCAAGTGCCCGCTAGGGAACCTGCATCATCCATGTGCCCGCTAGTTAATCTAGATAGTCCAAGTGCCCGCTAGTTAAGCTAGATAGTCCAAGTGGCCGATAGTTAACCTAGATCGCCCAAGTGCCCGCTAGTTAACCTACATAGTCCAAGGTCCGCTAGTTAACCTAGATATTCCAAGTGCCCGCTAGTTAACCTACATAGTCCAAGGGCCCTCTAGTTAACCTAGATAGTCCAAGTGCCCACTAGGGGAAGTACATAGTCCAAGTGCCCGCTAGGTAACCTAGATAGTCTAAGGGCCCGCTAGTTAACCTACATAGTCCAACTGCCCGATAGGGAACCTACATAGTCCAAGCGCTCGCTAAGGGACGAACATAGTCCAAGTGCCCGCTAGGGAACCTACATAGTCCAAGTGCCCGCTAGGGAACCTACATAGTCCAAGTGCCCGCTAGGTAACCTAGATAGTCCAAGTGCCCGCTAGTTAACCTACATAGTCCAAGTGCCCGCTGAGGAACCTACATAGTCCAAGTGTCCAAAAGGGAACCTACGTATTCCAACTGCCCATTAGGGCACCTAGATAGTCCAAGTGCCCTCTAGGGAACCTACATAGTCAAAGTGCCCGCTAGGGAACCTGCATTGTACAAGTGCCCTCTAGTTAACCTAGATAGTCCAAGTGCCCCCTAGGTAACCTAGATAGTCCAAGTGCCCGCTAGGTAACCTAGATAGTCCAAGGGCCTGCTAGTTAACCTACATAGTCCAACGGCCCTCTAGTTAACCTAGATAGTCCAAGTCCCCGCTGGAGGACGTACATAGTCCAAGTGCCCGCTAGGTAACCTAGATAGTCTACGGGCCCGCTAGTTAACCTACATAGTCCAACTGCCCGATAGGGAACCTACATAGTCCAAGTGCCCGCTAAGGGACGAACATAGTCCAAGTGCCCGCTAGGGAACCTACATAGTCCAAGTGCCCGCTAGGGAACCTACATAGTCCAAGTGCCCGCTAGGTAACCTAGATAGTCCAAGTGCCCGCTAGTTAACCTACATAGTCCAAGTGCCCGCTGAGGAACCTACATAGTCCAAGTGTCCGAAAGGGAACCTACGTATTCCATGTGCCCATTAGGGCACCTAGATAGTCCAAGTGCCCATAGGGAACCTATATAGTCCAAGTGCCCTCTAGGGAACTTACATAGTCAAAGTGCCCGCTAGGGTACCTGCATTGTACAAGTGCCCTCTAGTTAACCTAGATAGTCCAAGTGCCCGCTAGGTAACCTAGATAGTCCAAGGGCCTGCTAGTTAACCTACATAGTCCAACGGCCCTCTAGTTAACCTAGATAGTCCAAGTCCCCGCTGGAGGACGTACATAGTCCAAGTGCCCGCTAGGTAACCTAGATAGTCTACGGGCCCGCTAGTTAACCTACATAGTCCAACTGCCCGATAGGGAACCTACATAGTCCAAGTGCCCGCTAAGGGACGAACATAGTCCAAGTGCCCGCTAGGGAACCTGCATAGTCAAAGTGCCCGATAGGTAACCTAGATAGTCCAAGTGCCCGCTAGTAAACCTACATAGTCCAAGTGCCCACTGAGGAACCTGCATAGTCCAAGTGTCCTAAAGGGAACCTACGTATTCCAAGTGCCCATTAGGGCACCTAGATAGTCCAAGTGCCCATAGGGAACCTATATCGTCCAAGTGCCCTCTAGGGAACCTCCATAGTCAAAGTGCCCGCTAGGGAACCTGCATTGTACAAGTGACCTCTAGTTAACCTAGATAGTCCAAGTGCCCGCTAGGGGACGTACATAGTCCAAGTGCCCGCTAGGTAACCTAGATATTCTAAGGGCCCTCTAGTTAACCTACATTGTCCAAGTCCCTGATGGGGAGCCTACATAGTCCAAGTATCCGCTAGGTAACCTACATAGTCCAAATGCCCACTAGTAACGTACGTAGTCCAAATGCCCGTTAGGTAACCTAGATAGTCCAAATGCCCGCTAGGGAACCTACATAGCCCAAGTGCCCGCTAGGTAACCTACATAGTCCAAATGCCCGCTAGAAACCTACATAGTCCAAGTGCAAGAAGGGAACCTACATAATCCAAGTGCCCGCTAGGTAACCTACATAGTCCAAGTGCCCGTTCGTTAACCTAGATAGTCCAAGTTCCTGTTAGCTAACCTACATAGTCCAAGTGCCCGTTCGTTAACCTAGATAGTTCAAGTGTCCGCTAGGTAACCTAGACAGTCCAAGTGCCTGCTAGGGAACCTACATAGTCCAAGGGCCCGCTAGTTAACCTAGATAGTCCAAGTGCCCGCTAGTTAACCTACATTGTCCAAGTCCCTGATGAGGAACCTACATAGTCCAAGTATCCGCTAGGTAACCTACATAGTCCAAATGCCCGCTAGTAACGTACATAGTCCAAGTGCCCGTTAGGTAACCTAGATAGTCCAAATGCCCGCTAGGGAACCCACATAGTCCAAGTGCCCGTTAGAGAACTTACATAGTCAAAGCCCTGCTAGGGAACTTACATAGTCCAAGTGCCCGCTAGGGAACCTAGATAGTCCAAGTACCCGTTAGCTAACCTAGATAGTCCAAGTGCCCGCTAGGTAACCTCCATAGTCCAAGTGCCCGTTCGTTAACCTAGATAGTCCAAGTTCCTGTTAGCTAACCTACATAGTCCAAGTGCCCGTTCGTTAACCTAGATAGTTCAAGTGCCCGCTAGGTAACCTAGACAGTCCAAGTGCCTGCTAGGTAACCTACATAGTCCAAGTGCCCGCTAGGGAACCTACATAGTCCAAGTGCCCGTTAGTTAACCTAGATAGTCAAAGTGCCTTCTAGGTAACCTAGATAGTCCAAATGCCCGCTAGGATACCCACATAGTCCAACTGCCCGATAGGGAACCAACATAGTCCAAGTGCCCGCTAAGGGACCTACATAGTCCAAGTTCCCGTTAGGGAACCTACATAGTCCAAGTGCCCTCTAGGGAACCTGCATCGTCCATGTGCCCGCCAGTTAACATAGATAGTCTAAGTCCCCGCTAGTTAACCTAGATAGTCCAAGTGCCCGCTAGTTAACATAGATCGTCCAAGTGCCCGCTAGTTAACCTACATAGTCCAAGGTCCGTTAGTTAACCTAGATAGTCCAAGTGCCCGCTAGGTAACCTAGATAGTCCAAGGGCCTGCTAGTTAACCTACATAGTCCAACGGCCCTCTAGTTAACCTAGATAGTCAAAGTCCCCGCTGGAGGACGTACATAGTCCAAGTGCCCGCTAGGTAACCTAGATAGTCTACGGGCCCGCTAGTTAACCTACATAGTCCAACTGCCCGATAGGGAACCTACATAGTCCAAGTGCCCGCTAAGGGACGAACATAGTCCAAGTGCCCGCTAGGGAACCTGCATAGTCAAAGTGCCCGATAGGTAACCTAGATAGTCCAAGTTCCCGCTAGTAAACCTACATAGTCCAAGTGCCCACTGAGGAACCTGCATAGCCCAAGTGTCCGAAAGGGAACCTACGTATTCCAAGTGCCCATTAGGGCACCTAGATAGTCCAAGTGCCCATAGGGAACCTATATCGTCCAAGTGCCCTCTAGGGAACCTCCATAGTCAAAGTGCCCGCTAGGGAACCTGCATTTTACAAGTGACCTCTAGTTAACCTAGATAGTCCAAGTGCCCGCTAGGTAACCTAGATAGTCCAAGGGCCCGCTAGTTAACCTACAAAGTCCAAGTGCCCGATAGGAACCTACATAGTCCAAGTGCCCAATGAGGAACCTACATAGTCCAAGTGCCCGATAGGGAATCTTCATATTCCAAGTGCCCGTTAGGGAACCCAGATAGTCCAAGTGCCCATAGGGAACCTACATAGTCCAAGTGCCCTCTAGGGAAGCTACATATTCATAGTGCCCGCTAGGGAACCTGCATTGTCCAAGTGCCCGCTAGTTAACCTAGATCGTCCAAGTGTCCGCTAGTAAACCTACATAGTCCAAGTTCCCGTTAGGTAACCTAGATAGGCCAAGTGCCCGCTAGTAAACCTACATAGTACAATGGCCCGCTAGTTGACCTAGATAGTTCAAGTGCCCGCTAGTTAACCTAAGTAGTACAAATGTCCGATAGGGATCCTACATAGTCCAAGTGCCCGCTAGGTAACCTAGATATTCCAAGTTCCGGTTTGCTAACCTAGATAGTCCAAGTGCCCGCTAGGTAACCTACATAGTCCAAGTGCCCATTCGTTAACCTAGATAGTCCAAGTGCCCGCTAGGTAACCTATACTGTCCAAGTGCCTGCTAGGTTACCTACATAGTCCAAGTGCACGTTCGTTAACTTAGATAGTCCAAGTCGCGCTAGGTAACCTACATAGTCCAAGGGCCACTAGGTAAACTATAGTCCAAGTGCCCTCTAGGTAACCTACATATTCCAAGTTCCCGCTAGGTAACCTAGATAGTCAAAGTGCCCGTTACCTAACCTAGATAGTCCAAGTGCCCGTGAGGTTACCTACATAGTCCACGTGCCCGTTCGTTAACCTAGATAGTACAATTGCCCGCTAGGTAACCTACATAGTCCAAGAGCCGGCAGGTAACTTAGACAGTTCAAGTGCCCGCTAGGTTACCTGCATAGTCCAAGAGCCTGTTAGGTAACCTAGATAGTCCAAGTGCCCGCTAGGTAACCTACATAGTCCAAGTGCCCGCTAGGTAACCTAGATAGTCCAAGTACCCGTTAGCTAACCTAGATAGTCCAAGTGCCCGCTAGGTAACCTCCATAGTCCAATTGCCTTCTAGGTAACCTCCATAGTCCAAGTGCCCACTAATTTACTTATATAGTCCAAGTGCCCGCTAGGGAAACTGCATCGTTCAAGTGCCCGCTAGTTAATCTAGATAGTCCAAGTGCCCGCTAGTTAACCTAGATAGTCCAAGTGCCCGCTACTTAACCTAGATCGTCCAAGTGCCCGCTAGTTAACCTACATAGTCCAAGGTCCGCTAGTTAACCTAGATATTCCAAGTGCCCCTTAGTTAACCTACATAGTCAAAGGGCCCTCTAGTTAACCTAGATAGTCCAAGTGCCCGCTAGGGGACATACATAGTCCAAGTGCCCGCTATGTAACCTAGATAGTCTAAGGGCCCGCTAGATAACCTACATAGTCCAACTGCCCGATAGGGAACCTACATAGTCCAAGTGCCCGCTAAGGGACGAACATAGTCCAAGTGCCCGCTAGGGAACCTACAAAATCCAAGTGCCCGCTAGGTAACCTAGATAGTCCAAGTGCCCGCTAGTTAACCTACATAGTCCAAGTGCCCGCTGAGGAACCTACATAGTCCAAGTGTCCGAAAGGGAACCTACGTATTCCAAGTGCCCGTTAGGGCACCTAGATAGTCCAAGTGCCCATAGGGAACCTATATCGTCCAAGTGCCCTCTAGGGAAGCTACATAGTCAAAGTGCCCGCTAGGGAACCTGCATTGTACAAGTGCCCGCTAGTTAACCTAGATAGTCCAAGTGCCCGCTAGGTAACCTAGATAGTCGAAGGGCCCGCCAGTTAACCTACATAGTCCAAGTGCCCGATAGGGAACCTACATAGTCCAAGTGCCCAATGAGGAACCTACATAGTCCAAGTGCCCGATAGGGAATCTTCATATTCCAAGTGCCCGTTAGGGAACCCAGATAGTCCAAGTGCCCATAGGGAACCTATATGGTCCAATGCCCTCTAGGGAAGCTACATATTCATAGTGCCCGCTAGGGAACCTGCATCGTCCACGTGCCCGCTAGTTAACCAAGATCGTCCAAGTGTCCGCTAGTAAACCTACATAGTCCAAGTTCCCGTTAGGTAACCTAGATAGGCCAAGTGCCCGCAAGGTGACCTACATAGTCCAAGTGCCCGCTAGGTAACCTAGATATTCCAAGTTCCGGTTTACTAATCTAGATAGTCCAAGTACCCGCTAGGTAACCTACATAGTCCAAGTGCCCATTCGTTAACCTAGATAGTCCAAGTGCCCGCTAGGTAACCTATACTGTCCAAGTGCCCGCTAGGTTACCTATATAGTCCATGTGCACGTTCTTTAACTTAGATAGTCCAAGTCGCGCTAGGTAACCTATATAGTCCAAGTGCCCGCTAGTTAAACTATAGTCCAAGTGCCCGCTAGGTAACCTACATATTCCAAGTTCCCGCTAGGTAACCAAGATTGTCCAAGTGCCCGTTACCTAACCTAGATAGTCCAAGTGCCCGTTAGGTTACCTACATAGTCCAAGTGCCCGCTAATTAACCTACATAGTCCAAGTGCCCGTTAGGTAACCTAGACAGTCCAAGTGCCCGATAGTTAACCTCCATAGTCCAAGTGCCCGCTAATTAACCTATATAGTCCAAGTGCCCGCTAGGGAACCTGCATCATCCAAGTGCCCGCTAGTTAATCTAGATAGTCCAAGTGCCCGCTAGTTAAGCTAGATAGTCCAAGTGGCCGCTAGTTAACCTAGATCGTCCAAGTGCCCGCTAGTTAACCTAGATCGCCCAAGTGCCCGCTAGTTAACCTACATAGTCCAAGTTCCGCTAGTTAACCTAGATATTCCAAGTGCCCGCTAGTTAATCTACATAGTCCAAGGGCCCTCTAGTTAACCTAGATAGTCCAAGTGCCCACTAGGGGAAGTACATAGTCCAAGTGCCCGCTAGGTAACCTAGATAGTCTAAGGGCCCGCTAGTTAACCTACATAGTCCAACTGCCCGATAGGGAACCTACATAGTCCAAGCGATCGCTAAGGGACGAACATAGTCCAAGTGCCCGCTAGGGAACCTACATAGTCCAAGTGCCCGCTAGGTAACCTAGATAGTCCAAGTGCCCGCTAGTTAACCTACATAGTCCAAGTGCCCAAAGAGGAACCTACATAGTCCAAGTGCCCGATAGGGAATCTTCATATTCCAAGTGCCCGTTAGGGAAACCAGATAGTCCAAGTGCCCGCTATTTAACCTCCATAGTCCAAGTGCCCGCTAGGTAACCTCCATAGTCCAAGTGCGCGTTCGTTAACCTAGATAGTCCAAGTTCCTGTTAGCTAACCTACATAGTCCAAGTGCCCGTTCGTTAACCTAGATAGTTCAAGTGCCCGCTAGGTAACCTATACAGGCCAAGTGCCTGCTAGGTAACCTACATAGTCCAAGTGCCCGTTTGCTAACCTAGATCGTCAAAGGGCCCGCTAGTTAACCTACATAGTCCAAGGGCCCGCTAGTTAACCTATATAGTCCAAGTGCCCGCTAGTTAACCTTCATTGTCCAAGTCCCTGATGGGGAACCTACATAGTCCAAGTATCCGCTAGGTAACCTACATAGTCCAAATGCCCGCTAGTAACGTACATAGTCCAAGTGCCCGTTAGGTAACCTAGATAGTTCAAATGCCCGCTAGGGAACCCACATAGCCCAAGTGCCCATTAAAGAACTTACATAATCAAAGCCCTGCTAGGGAACCTACATAGTCCAAGTGCCCGCTAGGGAACCTAGATAGTCCAAGTACCCGTTAACTAACCTAGATAGTCCAAGTGCCCGCTAGGTAACCTCCATAGTCCAAGTGCCCGCTAGGTAACCTCCATAGTCCAAGTGCCCGTTCGTTAACCTACATAGTCCAAGTTCCTGTTAGCTAACCTACATAATCCAAGTGTCCGTTCGTTAACCTAGATAGTTCAAGTGCCCGCTAGGTAACCTAGACAGTCCAAGTGCCTGCTAGGTAACCTACATAGTCTAAGTGCCCGCTAGGGACCTACATAGTCCAAGTGCCCGCTAGGTAACCTACATAGTCCAAGTGCCCGTTAGTTAACCTAGATAGTCAAAGTGCCTGCTAGGTAACCTAGATAGTCCAAATGCCTGCTAGGGTACCCACATAGTCCGACTGCCCGATAGGGAACCAACATAGTCCAAGTGCCCGCTAAGGGACCGACATAGTCCAAGTGACCGCTAGGGATCCTACATAGTCCAAATGCCCGTTAGGGTACCCACAGGGTCCAACTGCCCGAAAGGGAACCAACATAGTCCAAGTGCCCGCTAAGGGACCTACATAGTCCAAGTGCCCGTTAGGGAACCTACATAGTCCAAGTGCCCTCTAGGGAACCTGCATCATCCAAGTGCCCGCCAGTTAACATAGAGAGTCTAAGTTCCCGCTAGTTAACCTAGATAGTCCAAGTGCCCGCTAGTTAACCTAGATCATCCAAGTGCCCGCTAGTTAACCTACATAGTCCAAGGTCCGTTAGATAACCTAGAGAGTCCAAGTGCCCTCTAGATAACCTACATAGTCCAAGGGCCCTCTAGTTAACCTCGATAGTCCAAGTGCCCGCTAGGGGACGTACATAGTCCAAGTGCCCGCTGGACAACCTAGATAGTCCAAGTCCCCGCTAGTTGACCTACATAGTCCAAGTGCCCGCTTGTTAACCTACATAGTCCAAGTGTCCGAAAGGGAACCTACGTATTCCAAGTGCCCCTTAGGGCACCTAGATAGTCCAAGTAACCATAGTGAACCTATATAGTCCAAGTGCCCTCTAGGGAAGCTACATAGTCAAAGTGCCCGCTAGGGAACCTGCATTGTAGAAGTGCCCGCTAGTTAACCTACATAGTCCAAGTGCCCGATAGGGAACCTACATAGTCCAAGTGCCCTCTAGGGAAGCTACATATTCATAGTGCCCGCTAGGGAACCTGCATTTTCCAAGTGCCCGCTAGTTAACCAAGATTGTCCAAGTGTCCGCTAGTAAACCTACATAGTCCAAGTCCCCGTTAGGTAACCTAGATAGGCCAAGTGCCCGCAAGATAACCTACATAGTCCAAGTGCCCGCTAGGTAACCTAGATATTCCAAGTTCCGGTTTACTAACCTAGATAGTCCAAGTGCCCGCTAGGTAACCTACATAGTCCAAGTGCCCATTCGTTAACCTAGGTAGTCCAAGTGCCCCCTAGGTAACCTATAGTGTCCAAGTGCCCGCTAGGTTACCTACATAGTCCAAGTGCACGTTCGTTAACTTAGATAGTCCAAGTTGCGCTAGGTAACATACATAGTCCAAGGGCCCGCTAGGTAACCTATATAGTCCAAGTGCCCGCTAGTTAAACTATAGTCCAAGTGCCCGCTAGGTAACCTACATATTCCAAGTTCCCGCTAGGTAACCTAGATAGTCCAAGTGCCCGTTACCTAACCTAGATAGTCCAAGTGCCCATTAGGTTACCTACATAGTCCACGTGCCGGTTCGTTAACCTAGATAGTCCAAGGGCCCGCTAGGTAACCTACATAGTCCAAGTGCCCGCTAATTAACCTACATAGTCCAAGTGCCCGTTAGGTAACCTAGACAGTCCAAGTGCCCGCTAGGTAACCTCCATAGTCCAAGTGCCCCCTAATTAACCTATATAGTCCAAGTGCCCGCTAGGGAACCTGCATCGGCCAAGTGCCCGCTAGTTAATCTAGATTGTCCAAGTGTCCGCTAGTAAACCTACATAGTCCAAGTCCCCGTTAGGTAACCTAGATAGGCCAAGTGCCCGCAAGATAACCTACATAGTCCAAGTGCCCGCTAGGTAACCTAGATATTCCAAGTTCCGGTTTACTAACCTAGATAGTCCAAGTGCCCGCTAGGTAACCTACATAGTCCAAGTGCCCATTCGTTAACCTAGGTAGTCCAAGTGCCCCCTAGGTAACCTATAGTGTCCAAGTGCCCGCTAGGTTACCTACATAGTCCAAGTGCACGTTCGTTAACTTAGATAGTCCAAGTTGCGCTAGGTAACATACATAGTCCAAGGGCCCGCTAGGTAACCTATATAGTCCAAGTGCCCGCTAGTTAAACTATAGTCCAAGTGCCCGCTAGGTAACCTACATATTCCAAGTTCCCGCTAGGTAACCTAGATAGTCCAAGTGCCCGTTACCTAACCTAGATAGTCCAAGTGCCCATTAGGTTACCTACATAGTCCACGTGCCGGTTCGTTAACCTAGATAGTCCAAGTGCCCGCTAGGTAACCTACATAGTCCAAGTGCCCGCTAATTAACCTACATAGTCCAAGTGCCCGTTAGGTAACCTAGACAGTCCAAGTGCCCGCTAGGTAACCTCCATAGTCCAAGTGCCCGCTAATTAACCTATATAGTCCAAGTGCCCGCTAGGGAACCTGCATCGGCCAAGTGCCCGCTAGTTAATCTAGATTGTCCAAGTGCCCGCTAGTTAACCTACATAGTCCAAGGGCCCTCTATTTAAACTAGATAGTCCAAGTGCCCGCTAGGGGACGTACATAGTCCAAGTGCCCGCTAGGTAACCTAGATAGTCTAAGGGCCCGCTAGTTAACCTACATAGTCCAACTGCCCGATATGGAACTTACATAGTCCAAGATCCCGCTAAGGGACGAACATAGTCCAAGTGCCCGCTAGGGAACCTACATAGTCCAAGTGCCCGCTAGGTAACCTAGATCGTCCAAGTGCCCGCTAGTTAACCTACATAGTCCAAGTGCCCGCTGAGGAACCTACATAGTCCAAGTGTCCGAAAGGGAACCTACGTATTCCAAGTGCCCATTAGGGCACCTAGATAGTCCAAATAACCATAGGGAACCTATATAGTCCAAGTGCCCTCTAGGGAAGCTACATAGTCAAAGTGCCCGCTAGGGAACCTGCATTGTACAAGTGCCCGCTAGTTAACCTAGATAGTCCAAGTGCCCGCTAGGTAACCTAGATAGTCGAAGGGCCCGCTAGTTAACCTACATAGTCCAAGTGCCCGATAGGGAACCTACATAGTCCAAGTGCCCAATGAGTAACCTACATAGTCCAATTGCCCGATAGGGAATCTTCATATTCCAAGTGCCCGTTAGGGTACCCAGATAGTCCAAGTGCCCATAGGGAACCTATATGGTCCAAGTGCCCTCTAGGGAAGCTACATATTCATAGTGCCCCCTAGGGAACCTGCATTGTCCAAGTGCCCGCTAGTTAACCAAGATTGTCCAAATGTCCGCTAGTAAACCTACATAGTCCAAGTTCCCGTTAGGTAACCTAGATAGGCCAAGTGCCCGTTACCTAACCTAGATAGTCCAAGTGCCCGTTAGGTTACCTACATAGTCCACGTGCCGGTTCGTTAACCTAGATATTCCAAGTGCCCGCTAGGTAACCTACATAGTCCAAGTGCCCGCTAATTAACCTACATAGTCCAAGTGCCCGTTAGGTAACCTAGACAGTCCAAGTGCCCGCTAGGTAACCTCCATAGTCCAAGTGCCCGCTAATAAACCTATATAGTCCAAGTGCCCGCTAGGGAACCTGCATCGTCCAAGTGCCCGCTAGTTAATCTAGATGGTCCAAGTGCCCGCTAGTTAAGCTAGATAGTACAAGTGGCCGCTAGTTAACCTAGATCGTCCAAGTGCCCGCTAGTTAACCTACATAGTCCAAGGTCCGCTAGTTAACCTAGATATTCCAAGTGCCTGCTAGTTAACCTACATAGTCCAAGGGCCCTCTATTTAACCTAGATAGTCCAAGTGCCCGCTAAGGGACGTACATAGTCCAAGTGCCCGCTAGGTAACCTAGATAGTCTAAGGGCCCGCTAGTTAACCTACATAGTCCAACTGCCTGATAGGGAATCTACATAGTCCAAGTGCCCGCTAAGGTACGAACATAGTCCAAGGGCCCGCTAGGGAACCTACATAGTCCAAGTGCCTGCTAGGTAACCTAGATAGTCCAAGTGCCCGCTAGTTAACCTACATAGTCCAAGTGCCCGCTGAGGAACCTACATAGTCCAAGTGTCCAAAAGGGAACCTACGTATTCCAACTGCCATTAGGGCACCTAGATAGTCCAAGTGCCCTCTAGGGAACCTACATAGTCAAAGTGCCCGCTAGGGAACCTGCATTGTACAAGTGCCCTCTAGTTAACCTAGATAGTCCAAGTGCCCCCTAGGTAACCTAGATAGTCCACGGGCCCGCTAGTTAACCTACATAGTCCAAGTGCCCAATGAGGAACCTACATCGTCCAAGTGCCCGATAGGGAATCTTCATATTCCAAGTGCCCGTTAGGGAACCCAGATTGTCCAAGTGCCCATAGGGAACCTATATAGTCCAAGTTCCCTCTGGGGAAGCTACATATTCATAGTGCCCGCTAGGGAACCTGCATTGTCCAAGTGCCCGCTAGTTAACCTAGATCGTCCAAGTGTCCGCTAGTAAACCTACTTAGTCCAAGTTCCCGTTAGGTAACCTAGATAGGCCAAGTGCCCGCTAGTTAACCTACATAGTACAATGGCCCGCTAGTTGACCTAGATAGTCCAAGTGCCCGCTAGTTAACCTACATAGTCAAAGGGCCCGCTAGTTAACCTAAGTAGTACAAATTTCCGATAGGGATCCTACATAGTCCAAGTGCCCGCTAGGTAACCTAGATATTCCAAGTTCCGGTTTGCTAAACTAGATAGTCCAAGTGCCCGCTAGGTAACCTACGTAGTTCAAGTGCCCATTCGTTAACTTAGATAGTCCAAGTCACGGTAGGTAACCAACATAGTCCAAGGGCCGCTAGGTAACCTATATAGTCCAAGTGCCCGCTAATTAAACTATAGTCCAAGTGCCCTCTAGGTAACCTACATATTCCAAGTTCCCGCTAGGTAACCTAGATAGTCCAAGTGCCCGTTACCTAACCTAGATAGTCCAAGTGCCCGTTAGGTTAACTACATAGTCCACGTGCCCGTTCGTTAACCTAGATCGTCCAATTGCCCGCTAGGTAACCTACATAGTCCAAGGGCCGGCTAGGTAACCTTTAGAATCCAAGTGCCCGCTAGGTAATCTAGATAGTCCAGGTGCCCGTTATGTAACCTAGATAGTCCAAGTGCCCGCTAGTTAACCTACATAGTCCAAGTGCCCCCTGGTTAACTTAAACAGTCCAAGTGCCCGCTAGGTTACCTGCATAGTCCAAGTGCCCGTTAGGTAACCTAGATAGTCCAAGTGCCCGCTACGTAACCTACATAGTCCAAGTGCCCGCTAGGTAACCTAGATAGTCCAAGTACCCGTTAGCTAACCTAGATAGTCCAAGTGCCCGCTAGGTAACCTCCATAGTCCAAGTGCCCGCTAGGTAACCTCCATAGTCCAAGTGCCCGTTCGTTAACCTAGATAGTCCAAGTTCCTGTTAGCTAACCTACATAGTCCAAGTGCCATTTCGTTAACCTAGATAGTTCAAGTGCCCGCTAGGTAACCAAGACAGTCCAAGTGCCTGCTAGGTAACCTACATAGTCCAAGTGCCCGTTTGCTAACCTAGATCGTCAAAGGGCCCACTAGTTAACCTACATAGTCCAAGGGCTCTCTAGTTAACCTAGATAGTCCAAGTGCCCGCTAGTTAACCTACATTGTCCAAGTCCCTGATGGGGAACCTACATAGTCCAAGTATCCGCTAGGTAACCTACATAGTCCAAATGCCCGCTAGTAACGTACATAGTCGAAGTGCCCGTTAGGTAAACTAGATAGTCCAAATGCCCGCTAGGGAACACACATAGTCCAAGTGCCCGTTAGAGAACTTACATAGTCAAAGCCCTGCTAGGGAACCTACATAGTCCAAGTGCCCGCTAGGGAACCTAGATAGTCCACGTACACGTTAGCTAACCTAGATAGTCCAAGTGCCCGCTAGGTAACCTCCATAGTCCAAGTGCCCGCTAGGTAACCTCCATAGTCCAAGTGCCCGTTCTTTAACCTATATAGTCCAAGTTCCTGTTAGCTAATCTACATAGTCCAAGTGCCCGTTCGTTAACCTAGATAGTTCAAGTGCCCGCTAGGTAACCTAGACAGTCCAAATGCCTGCTAGGTAACCTACATAGTCCAAGTGCCCAATGAGGAACCTACATAGTCCACGTGCCCGATAGGGAAACTTCATATTCCAAGTGCCCGTTAGGGAACCCAGATAGTCCAAGTGCCCATAGGGAACCTATATGGTCCAAGTGCCCTCTAGGGAAGCTACATATTCATAGTGCCCGCTAGGGAACCTGCATTGTCCAAGTGCCCGCTAGTTAACCAAGATTATCCAAGTGTCCGCTAGTAAACCTACATAGTCCAAGTTCCCGTTAGGTAACGTAGATAGGCCAAGTGCCCGCTAGGTAACCTACATAGTACAACTGACCGATAGGGAACCTACATAGTCCAAGTGTCCGCTAAGGTACGAACATAGTCCAAGTGCCCGCTAGTTAACCTACATAGTCCAAGGGCCCGCTGAGGAACCTACATAGTCCAAGTGTCCGAAAGGGAACCTACGTATTCCAAGTGCCCATTAGGGCACCTAGATAGTCCAAGTGCCCATAGGGAACCTATATAGTCCAAGTGCCCTCTAGGTAACTTAAACAGTCCAAGTGCCCGCTAGGTTACCTGCATAGTCCAAGTGCCCGTTAGGTAACCTAGATAGTCCAAGTGCCCGCTAGGTAACCTCCATAGTCCAAGTGCCCGCTAGGTAACATCCATAGTCCAAGTGCCCGTTCGTTAACCTAGAGAGTCCAAGTTCCTGTTAGCTAACCTACATAGTCCAAGTGCCCGTTCGTTAACCTAGATAGTTCAAATGCCCGCTAGGTAACCTAGACAGTCCAAGTGCCTGCTAGGTAACCTACATAGTCCAAGTGCCCGTTTGCTAACCTAGATCGTCAAAGGGCCCGCTAGGTAACCTAGATCGTCCAAGTGTCCGCTAGTTAACCTAGATAGTCCAAGTGCCCGCTAGTTAACCTACATTGTCCAATCCCTGATGGGGAACGTACATAGTCCAAGTATCCGCTAGGTAACCTACATAGTCCAAATGCCCACTAGTAACGTACGTAGTCCAAATGCCCGTTAGGTAACCTAGATAGTCCAAATGCCCGCTAGGGAACCTACATAGCCCAAGTGCCCGCTAGGTAACCTACATAGTCCAAATGCCCGCTAGAAACCTACATAGTCCAAGTGCAAGAAGGGAACCTACGTAATCCAAGTTCCCACTAGGGAACCTACATATTCCAAATGCCCGTTAGGTAACCTAGATAGTCCAAATGCCCGCTAGGGTACCCACATAGTCTAAGTGCCCGCGAGGTAACCTACATTGTCCAAGTGCCCATTCATTAACCTAGATTTTCCAAGTGCCCTCTAGGTAACCTAGACTGTCCAAGTGCCCGCTTGGTTACCTACATAGTCCACGTGCCCGTTCGTTAACCTAGATAGTACAAGAGCCCGCTAGTTAACCTACATAGTCCAAGGGCCCGCTAGTTAACCTAGATAGTCCAAGTGCCCGCTAGTTAACCTACATTGTCCAAGTCCCTGATGGGAAACCTACATAGTCCAAGTATCCGCTAGGTAACCTACATAGTCCAAATGCCCGCAAGTAACGTACATAGTCCAAGTGCCCGTTAGGTAACCTAGATAGTCCAAATGCCCGCTAGGGAACCCACATAGTCCAAGTGCCCGTTAGAGAACTTACATAGTCAAAGTCCTGCTAGGGAACCTACATAGTCCAAGTGCCCGCTAGGTAACCTAGATAGTCCAAGTACCCGTTAGCTAACCTAGATAGTCCAAGTGCCCGCTAGGTAACCTCCATAGTCCAAGTGCCCGCTAGGTAACCTCCATAGTCCAAGTGCCCGTTCGTTAACCTAGATAGTCCAAGTTCCTGTTAGCTAACATACATAGTCCAAGTGCCCGTTCGTTAACCTAGATAGTTCAAGTGCCCGCTAGGTAACCTAGACAGTCCAAGTGCCTGCTAGGTAACCTACATAGTCCAAGTGCCCGTTTGCTAACCTAGATCGTCAAAGGGCCCGCTAGTTAACCTACATAGTCCAAGTGCCCGATAGGTAACCTACATAGTCCAAGTGCCCAATGAGGAACCTACATAGTCCACGTGCCCGATAGGGAAACTTTATATTCCAAGTGCCCGTTAGGGAAACCAGATAGTCCAAGTGCCCATAGGGAACCTATATGGTCCAAGTGCCCTCTAGGGAAGCTACATATTCATAGTGCCCGCTAGGGAACCTGCATTGTCCAAGTGCCCGCTAGTTAACCAAGATTGTCCAAATGTCCGCTAGTAAACCTACATAGTCCAAGTTCCCGTTAGGTAACCTAGATAGGCCAAGTGCCCGCAAGGTAACCTACATAGTCCAAGTGCCCGCTAGGTAACCTAGATATTCCAAGTTCCAGTTTACTAACCTAGATAGGCCAAGTGCCCGCTAGGTAACCTACATAGTCCAAGTGCCCATTCGTTAACCTAGACAGTCCAAGTGCCCGCTAGGTAACCTATACTGTCCAAGTGCCCGCTAGGTTACCTACATAGTCCAAGTGCACGTTCGTTAACTTAGATAGTCCAAGTCGCGCTAGGTAACCTATATAGTCCAAGGGCCCGCTAGGTAACCTATATAGTCCAAGTGCCCGCTAGTTAAACTATAGTCCAAGTGCCCGCTAGGTAACCTACATATTCCAAGTTCCCGCTAGGTAACCTAGATAGTCCAAGTGCCCGTTACCTAACCTACATAGTCCAAGTGCCCGTTAGGTTACCTACATAGTCCACGTGCCGGTTCGTTAACCTAGATAGTCCAAGTGCCCGCTAGGTAACCTACATAGTCCAAGTGCCCGCTAATTAACCTACATAGTCCAAGTGCCCATTAGGTAACCTAGACAGTCCAAGTGCCCGCTAGGTAACCTCCATAGTCCAAGTGCCCGCTAATAAACCTATATAGTCCAAGTGCCCGCTAGGGAACCTGCATCGTCCAAGTGCCCGCTAGTTAATCTAGATAGTCCAAGTGCCCGCTAGTTAAGCTAGATAGTCCAAGTGGCCGCTAGTTAACCTAGATCATCCAAGTGCCCGCTAGTTAACCTACATAGTCCAAGGTCCGCTAGTTAACCTAGATATTCCAAGTGCCCGCTAGTTAACCTACATAGTCCAAGGGCCCTCTATTTAACCTAGATAGTCCAAGTGCCCGCTAGGGGACGTACATAGTCCAAGTGCACGCTAGGTAACCTAGATAGTTTAAGGGCCCGCTAGTTAACCTACATAGTCCAACTGACCGATAGGGAACCTACATAGTCCAAGTGTCCGCTAAGGTACGAACATAGTCCAAGTGCCCGCTAGGGAACCTACATAGTCCAAGTGCCCGCTAGGTAACCTAGATAGTCCAAGTGCCCGCTAGTTAACCTACATAGTCCAAGGGCCCTCTATTTAACCTAGATAGTCCAAGTGCCCGCTAGGGGACGTACATAGTCCAAGTGCCCGCTAGGTAACCTAGATAGTCTAAGGGCCCGCTAGTTAACCTACATAGTCCAACTGCCCGATAGGGAACCTACATAGTCCAAGTGTCCGCTAAGGTACGAACATAGTCCAAGTGCCCGCTAGTTAACCTACATAGTCCAAGTGCCCGCTGAGGAACCTACATAGTCCAAGTGTCCGAAAGGGAACCTACGTATTCCAAGTGCCCATTAAGGCACCTAGATAGTCCAAGTGCCCATAGGGAACCTATATAGTCCAAGTGCCCTCTAGGGAACCTACATAGTCAAAGTGCCCACTAGGGAACCTGCATTGTACAAGTGCCCTCTAGTTAACCTAGATAGTCCAAGTGCCCGCTAGGTAACCTAGATAGTCCAAGGGCCTGCTAGTTAACCTACATAGTCCAAGTGCCCAATGAGGAACCTACATAGTCCAAGTGCCCGATAGGGAATCTTCATATTCCAAGTGCCCGTTAGGGAACCCAGATTGTCCAAGTGCCCATAGGGAACCTATATAGTCCAAGTTCCCTCTAGGGAAGCTACATATTCATAGTGCCCGCTAGGGAACCTGCATTGTCCAAGTGACCGCTAGTTAACCTAGATCGTCCAAGGGTCCGCTAGTAAACCTACATAGTCCAAGTTCCCGTTAGGTAACCTAGATAGGCCAAGTGCCCGCTAGTTAACCTACATAGTACAATGGCCCGCTAGTTGACCTAGATAGTCCAAGTGCCCGCTAGTTAACCTAGATAGTCAAAGTGCCCGCTAGTTAACCTAAGTAGTACAAATGTCCAATAGGGATCCTACATAATCCAAGTGCCCGCTAGGTAACCTAGATATTCCAAGTTCCGGTTTGCTAACCTAGATAGTCAAGTGCCCGCTATGTAACCTATACTGTCGAAGTGCCCGCTAGGTTACTTACATAGTCCAAGTGCACGTTCGTTAACTTAGATAGTCCAAGTCGCGCTAGGTAACCAACATAGTCTAAGGGCCGCTAGGTAACCTATATAGTCCAAGTGCCCGCTAGTTAACCTATAGTCCAAGTGCCCTCTAGGTAACTTAAACAGTCCAAGTGACCGCTAGGTTACCTGCATAGTCCAAGTGCCCGTTAGGTAACCTAGATAGTCCAAGTGCCCGCTAGGTAACCTCCATAGTCCAAGTGCCCGCTAGGTAACATCCATAGTCCAAGTGCCCGTTCGTTAACCTAGATAGTCCAAGTTCCTGTTAGCTAACCTACATAGTCCAAGTGCCCGTTCGTTAACCTAGATAGTTCAAGTGCCCGCTAGGTAACCTAGACAGTCCAAGTGCCTGCTAGGTAACCTACATAGTCCAAGTGCCCGTTTGCTAACCTAGATCGTCAAAGGGCCCGCTAGTTAACCTACATAGTCCAAGGGCCCTCTAGTTAACCTAGATAGTCCAAGTGCCCGCTAGTTAACCTACATTGTCCAAGTCCCTGATGGGGAACGTACATAGTCCAAGTATCCGCTAGGTAACCTACATAGTCTAAATGCCCACTAGTAACGTACGTAGTCCAAATGCCCGTTAGGTAACCTAGATAGTCCAAATGCCCGCTAGGGAACCTACATAGCCCAAGTGCCCGCTAGGTAACCTACATAGTCCAAATGCCCGCTAGAAACCTACATAGTCAAAGTGCAAGAAGGGAACCTACGTAATCCAAGTTCCCGCTAGGGAACCTCCATAGTCCAAGTGCCCGCTAATAAACCTATATAGTCCAAGTGCCCGTTAGGGAGCCTGCATCGTCCAAGTGCCCGCTAGTTAATCTAGATAGTCCAAGTGCCCGCTAGTTAAGCTAGATAGTCCAAGTGGCCGCTAGTTAACCTAGATCGTCCAAGTGCCCGCTAGTTAACCTACACAGTCCAAGGTCCGCTAGTTAACCTAGATATTCCAAGTGCCCGCTAGTTAACCTACATAGTCCAAGGGCCCTCTATTTAACCTAGATAGCCAAGTGCCCGCTAGGGGACGTACATACTCCAAGTGCACGCTAGGTAACCTAGATAGTCTAAGGGCCCGCTAGTTAACCTACATAGTCCAACTGCCCGATAGGGAACCTACATAGTCCAAGTGTCCGCTAAGGTACGAACATAGTCCAAGTGCCCGCTAGGGAACCTACATAGTCCAAGTGCCCGCTAGGTAACCTAGATAGTCCAAGTGCCCGCTAGTTAACCTACATAGTCCAAGTGCCCGCTGAGGAACCTACATAGTCCAAGTGTCCGAAAGGGAACCTACGTATTCCAAGTCCACATTAGGGCACCTAGATAGTCCAAGTGCCCATAGGGAACCTATAGAGTCCAAGTGCCCTCTAGGGAACCTACATAGTCAAAGTGCCCGCTAGGGAACCTGCATTGTACAAGTGCCCACTAGTTAACCTAGATAGTCCAAGTGCCCGCTAGGTAACCTAGATAGTCCAAGGGCCCGCTAGTTAACCTACATAGTCCAAGTGCCCAATGAGGAACCTACATAGTCCAAGTGCCCGATAGGGAATCTTCATATTCCAAGTGCCCGTTAGGGAACCCAGATTGTCCAAGTGCCCATAGGGAACCTATATAGTCCAAGTTCCCTCTAGGGAAGCTACATATTCATAGTGCCCGCTAGGGAACCTGCATTGTCCAAGTGCCCGCTAGTTAACCTACATTGTCCAAGTCCCTGATGTGGAACCTACATAGTCCAAGTATCCGCTAGGTAACCTACATAGTCCAAATGCCCGCTAGTAACGTACATAGTCCAAGTGCCCGTTAGGTAACCTAGATAGTCCAAATGCCCGCTAGGGAACCCACATAGTCCAAGTGCCCGTTAGAGAACTTACATAGTCAAAGCCCTGCTAGGGAACCTACATAGTCCAAGTGCCCGCTAAGTAACCTAGATAGTCCAAGTACCCGTTAGCTAACCTAGATAGTCCAAGTGTCCGCTAGGTAACCTCCATAGTCCAAGTGCCCGTTCGTTAACCTAGATAGTCCAAGTTCCTGTTAGCTAACCTCCATAGTCCAAGTGCCCGTTCGTTAACCTAGATAGTTCAAGTGCCCGCTAGGTAACCTAGACAGTCCAAGTGCCTGCTAGGTAACCTACATAGTCCAAGTGCCCGTTTGCTAACCTAGATCGTCAAAGGGCCCGCTAGTTAACCTACATAGTCCAAGGGCCCTCTAGTTAACCTAGATAGTCCAAGTGCCCGCTAGTTAACCTACATTGTCCAAGTCCCTGATGGGGAACCTACATAGTCCAAGTATCCGCTAGGTAACCTACATAGTCCAAATGCCCACTAGTAACGTACGTAGTCCAAATGCCCGTTAGGTAACCTACATAGTCCAAATGCCCGCTAGAAACCTACATAGTCCAAGTGCAAGAAGGGAACCTACATAATCCAAGTGCCCACTAGGGAACCTACATAGTCCAAATGCCCGTTAGGTAACCTAGATAGTCCAAATGCCCGCTAGGGTACCCACATAGTCTAAGTGCCCACGAGGTAACCTACATAGTCCAAGTGCCGATTCATTAACCTAGATTATCCAAGTGCCCTCTAGGTAACCTAGACTGTCCAAGTGCCCGCTTGGTTACCTACATAGTCCACGTGCCCGTTCGTTAACCTAGATAGTACAAGAGCCCGCTAGTTAACCTACATAGTGCAAGGGCCCGCTAGTTAACCTAGATATCCAAGTGCCCGCTAGTTAACCTACATTGTCCAAGTCCCTGATGGGGAACCTACATAGTCCAAGTATCCGCTAGGTAACCTACATAGTCCAAATGCCCGCTAGTAACGTACATAGTCCAAGTTCCCGTTAGGTAACCTAGATAGTCCAAATGCCCGCTAGGGAACCCACATAGTCCAAGTGCCCGTTAGAGAACTTACATAGTCAAAGCCCTGCTAGGGAACCTACATAGTCCAAGTGCCCGCTAGGGAACCTATATAGTCCAAGTACCCGTTAGCTAACCTAGATAGTCCAAGTGCCCGCTAGGTAACCTACATAATCCAAGTGCCCGTTCGTTAACCTAGATAGTGCAAGATCCTTTTAGCTAACCTACATAGTCCAAGTGCCCGTTCGTTAACCTAGATAGTTCAAGTGCCCGCTAGGTAACCTAGACAGTCCAAGTGCCTGCTAGGTAACCTACATAGTCCAAGTGCCCGCTAGTTAACCTAGATAGTCCAAGTACCCGCTAGTTAACCTACATTGTCCAAGTCCCTGATGGGGAACCTACATTATCCAAGTATCCGCTAGGTAACCTACATAGTCCAAATGCCCGCTAGTAACGTACATAGTTCAAGTGCCCGCTAGGTAACCTAGACAGTCCAAGTGCCTGCTAGGTAACCTACATAGTCCAAGTGCCCGCTAGGGAACCTACATATTCCAAGTGCCCGTTAGTTTACCTAGATAGTCAAAGTGCCTTCTAGGTAACCTAGATAGTCCAAATGCCCGCTAGGATACCCACAGAGTCCAACTGCCCGATAGGGAACCAACATAGTCCAAGTGCCCGCTAAGGGACCTACATAGTCCAAGTGCCCGTTAGGGAACCAACATAGTCCAAGTGCCCTCTAGGGAACCTGCATCGTCCATGTGCCCGCTAGTTAACCTAGATAGTCCAAGTGCCCGCTAGTTAACCTATATAGTCCAAGGTCCGTTAGTTAACCTAGATAGTCCAAGTGACCTCTAGTTAACCTACATAGTCCAAGGGCCCTCTAGTTAACCTCGATAGTCCAAGTGCCCGCTAGGGGACGTACATAGTCCAAGTGCCCGCTGGGCAACCTAGATAGTCCAAGTGCCCGCTAGATTACCTACATAGTCCAAGTGCCCGCTGAGGAACCTACATAGTCCAAGTGTCCGAAAGGGAACCTACGTATTCCAAGTGCCTGTTAGGGCACCTAGATAGTCCAAGTAACCATAGGGAACCTATATAGTCCAAGTGCCCTCTAGGGAAGCTACATAGTCAAAGTGCCCGCTAGGGAACCTGCATTGTACAAGTGTCCGCTAGTTAACCTAGATAGTCCAAGTGCCCACTAGGTAACCTAGATAGTCGAAGGGCCTGCTAGTTAACCTACATAGTCCAAGTGCCCGATAGGGAACCTACATAGTCCAAGTGCCCAATGAGGAACCTACATAGTCCAAGTGCCCGATAGGGAATCTTCATATTCCAAGGGCCTGTTAGGGAACCCAGATAGTCCAAGTGCCCATAGGGAACCTATATGGTCCAAGTGCCCTCTAGGGAAGCTACATATTCATAGTGCCCGCTAGGGAACCTGCATCGTCCAAGTGCCCGCTAGTTAACCTACATTGTCCAAGTCCCTGATGGGGAACCTACATAGTCCAAGTATCCGCTAGGTAACCTACATAGTCCAAATGCCCGCTAGTAACGTACATAGTCCAAGTGCGCGCTAGGTAACCTACATATTCCAAGTTCCCGCTAGGTAACCTAGATAGTCCAATTGCCCGCTAGGTAACCTACATAGTCCAAGAGCCGGCAGGTAACTTAGATAGTTCAAGTGCCCGCTAGGTTAGCTGCATAGATAGTTACCTAACCTAGATAGTCCAAGTGCCCGTTAGGTTACCTACATAGTCCACGTGCCCGTTCGTTAACCTAGATAGTACAATTGCCCGCTAGGTAACCTACATAGTCCAAGAGCCGGCAGGTAACTTAGACAGCTCAAGTGCCCGCTAGGTTACCTGCATAGTCCAAGTGCCCGTTAGGTAACCTAGATAGTCCAAGTGCCCGCTAGGTAACCTACATAGTCCAAGTGCCCGCTAGGTAACCTAGATAGTCCAAGTACCCGTTAGCTAACCTAGATAGTCCAAGTGCCCGCTAGGTAACCTCCATAGTCCAAGTTCCCCTTAGGTAACCTAGATAGGCAAAGTGCCCGCTAGTTAACCTACATAGTACAATGGCCCGCTAGTTGACCTAGATAGTCCAAGTGCCAGCTAGTTAACCTAGATAGTCAAAGTGCCCGCTAGTTAACCTAAGTAGTACAAATGTCCGATAGGGATCCTACATAGTCCAAGTGCCCGCTAGGTAACCTAGATATTCCAAGTTCCGGTTTGCTAACCTAGATAGTCCAAGTGCCCGCTAGGTAACCTACGTAGTACAAGTGCCCATTCGTTAACCTAGATAGTCCAAGTGCCTGCTAGTTAACCTATACTGTCCAAGTGCCCGCTAGGTTACTTACATAGTCCAAGTGCACTTTCGTTAACTTAGATAGTCCAAGTCGCGGTAGGTAACCAACATAGTCCAAGGGCCGCTAGGTATCCTATATAGCCCAAGTGCCCGCTACTTAGCCTATAGTCCAAGTGCCCTCTAGGTAACCTACATATTCCATGTTTCCCGCTAGGTAACCTAGATAGTCCAAGTGCCCGTTACATAACCTAGATAGTCCAAGTGCCCGTTAGGTTACCTACATAGTCCACGTGCCCGTTCGTTAACCTAGATAGTCCAATTGCCCGCTAGGTAACCTACATAGTCCAAGGGCCGGCTAGGTAACCTTTAGAATCCAAGTGCCCACTAGGTAATCTAGATAGTCCAGGTGCCCGTTAGGTAACCTAGATAGTCCAAGTGCCCGCTAGTTAACCTACACAGTCCAAGTGCCCGCTGGTTAACTTAAACACTCCAAGTGCCCGCTAGGTTACCTGCATAGTCCAAGTGCCCGTTAGGTAACCTAGATAGTCCAAGTGCCCGCTAGGTAAACTACATAGTCCAAGTGCCCACTAGGTAACCTAGATAGTCCAAGTACCCGTTAGCTAACCTAGATAGTCCAAGTGCCCGCTAGGTAACCTCCATAGTTCAAGTGCCCGCTAGGTAACCTCCATAGTCCAAGTGCCCGTTCGTTAACCTAGATAGTCCAAGTTCCTGTTAGCTAACTTACATAGTCCAAGTGCCCGTTCGTTAACCTAGATAATCCAAGTGCCTGCTAGGTAACCTAAATAGTCCAAGTGCCCGTTTGCTAACCTAGATCGTCAAAGGGCCCGCTAGTTAACCTACATAGTCCAAGTGCCCGTTAGTTAACCTAGATAGTCAAAGTGCCTGCTAGGTAACCTAGATAGTCCAAATGCCCGCTAGTTAACCAAGATAGTCCAAGTGCCCGCTAGTTAACCTACATTGTCCAAGTCCCTGATGGGGAACTTACATAGTCCAAGTATCCGCTAGGTAACCTACGTAGTCCAAATGCCCGCTAGTAATGTACATAGTCCAAGTGCCCGTTAGGTAACCTAGATAGTCCAAATGCCCGCTAGGGAACCCACATAGCCCAAGTGCCCATTAGAGAACTTACATAATCAAAGCCCTGCTAGGGAACCTACATAGTCCAAGTGCCCGCTAGGGAACCTAGATAGTCTAAGTACCCGTTAGCTAACCTAGATAGTCCATGTGCCCGCTAGGTAACCTCCATAGTCCAAGTGCCCGTTCGTTAACCTAGATAGTCTAAGTTCCTGTTAGCTAACCTACATAGTCCAAGTGTCCGTTCGTTAACCTAGATAGTTCAAGTGCCCGCTAGGTAACCTATACAGTCCAAGTGCCTGCTAGGTAACCTACATAGTCTCAGTGCCCGCTAGGGACCTACATAGTCCAAGTGCCCGCTAGGTAACCTACATAGTCCAAGTGCCCGTTAGTTAACCTAGATAGTCAAAGTGCCTGCTAGGTAACCTAGATAGTCCAAATGCCCGCTAGGGTACCCACACAGTCCAACTGCCCGATAGGGAACCAACATAGTCCAAGTGCCCGCTAAGGGACCGACATAGTCCAAGTGACCGCTAGGGAACCTACATTGTCCAAATGCCCGTTAGGGTACCCACAGAGTCCAACTGCCCGATAGGGAACCAACATAGTCCAAGTGCCCGCTAAGGGACCTACATAGTCCAAGTGCCCGTTAGGGAACCTACATAGTCCAAGTGCCCTCTAGGGAACCTGCATCGTCCAAGTGCCCGCCAGTTAACATAGAGAGTCTAAGTTCCCGCTAGTTAACCTAGATAGTCCAAGTGCCCGCTAGTTAACATAGATCGTCCAAGTGCCCGCAAGTTAACCTACATAGTCCAAGGTCCGTTAGTTAACCTAGATAGTCCAAGTGCCCTCTAGATAACCTACATAGTCCAAGGGCCCTCTAGTTAACCTCGATAGTCCAAGTGCCCGCTAGGGGACGTACATAGTCCAAGTGCCCGCTGGACAACCTAGATAGTCCAAGTGCCCGCTAGTTAACCTACATAGTCCAAGTGCCCGCTGAGGAACCTACATAGACGAAGTGTCCGAAAGGGAACCTATGTATTCCAAGTGCCCGTTAGGGCACCTAGATAGTCCGAGTAACCATAGGGAACCTATATAGTCCAAGTGCCCTCTAGGGAAGCTACATAGTCAAAGTGCCCGCTAGGGAACCTGCATTGTACAAGTGCCCGCTAGTTAACCTAGATAGTACAAGTGCCAGTTAGGTAACCTAGATAGTCGAAGGGCCCGCTAGTTAACCTACATAGTCCAAGTGCCCGATAGGGAACCTACATAGTCCAAGTGCCCGAGAGGGAATCTTCATATTCCAAGTGCCCGTTAGGGAACCCAGATAGTCCAAGTGCCCATAGGGAACCTATATGGTCCAAGTGCCCTCTAGGGAAGCTACATATTCATAGTGCCCGCTAGGGAACCTGCATTGTCAAAGTGCCCGCTAGTTAACCAAGATTGTCCAAGTGTCCGCTAGTAAACCTACACAGTCCAAGTTCCCATTAGGTAACCTAGATAGGCCAAGTGCCCGCTAGTTAACCTACATAGTCCAAGTGCCCGCTGAGGAACCTACATAGTCCAAGTGTCCGAAAGGGAACCTACGTATTACAAGTCCCCATTAAGGCACCTAGAGAGTCCAAGTGCCCATAGGGAACCTATATAGTCCAAGTGCCCTCTAGGGAACCTACATAGTCAAAGTGCCCGCTAGGGAACCTGCATTGTACAAGTGCCCACTAGTTAACCTAGATAGTCCAAGTGCCCGCTAGGTAACCTAGATAGTCCAAGGGCCCGCTAGTTAACCTACATAGTCCAAGTGCCCAATGAGGAACCTACATAGTCCAAGTGCCCGATAGGGAATCTTCATATTCCAAGTGCCCGTTAGGGAACCCAGATTGTCCAAGTGCCCATAGGGAACCTATATAGTCCAAGTTCCCTCTAGGGAAGCTACATATTCATAGTGCCCGCTAGGGAACCTGCATTGTCCAAGTGCCCGCTAGTTAACCTACATTGTCCAAGTCCCTGATGGGGAACCTACATAGTCCTAGTATCCACTAGGTAACCTACATAGTCCAAATGCCCGCTAGTAACGTACATAGTCCAAGTGCCCGTTAGGTAACCTAGATAGTCCAAATGCCCGCTAGGGAACCCACATAGTCCAAGTGCCCGTTAGAGAACTTACATAGTCAAAGCCCTGCTAGGGAACCTACATAGTCCAAGTGCCCGCTAAGTAACCTAGATAGTCCAAGTACCCGTTAGCTAACCTAGATAGTCCAAGTGTCCGCTAGGTAACCTCCATAGTCCAAGTGCCCGTTCGTTAACCTAGATAGTCCAAGTTCCTGTTAGCTAACCTCCATAGTCCAAGTGCCCGTTCGTTAACCTAGATAGTTCAAGTGCCCGCTAGGTAACCTAGACAGTCCAAGTGCCTGCTAGGTAACCTACATAGTCCAAGTGCCCGTTTGCTAACCTAGATCGTCAAAGGGCCCGCTAGTTAACCTACATAGTCCAAGGGCCCTCTAGTTAACCTAGATAGTCCAAGTGCCCGCTAGTTAACCTACATTGTCCAAGTCCCTGATGGGGAACCTACATAGTCCAAGTATCCGCTAGGTAACCTACATAGTCCAAATGCCCACTAGTAACGTACGTAGTCCAAATGCCCGTTAGGTAACCTACATAGTCCAAATGCCCGCTAGAAACCTACATAGTCCAAGTGCAAGAAGGGAACCTACATAATCCAAGTGCCCGCTAGGGAACCTACATAGTCCAAATGCCCGTTAGGTAACCTAGATAGTCCAAATGCCCGCTAGGGTACCCACATAGTCTAAGTGCCCGCGAGGTAACCTACATAGTCCAAGTGCCGATTCATTAACCTAGATTTTCCAAGTGCCCTCTAGGTAACCTAGACTGTCCAAGTGCCCGCTTGGTTACCTACATAGTCCACGTGCCCGTTCGTTAACCTAGATAGTACAATTGCCCGCTAGGTAACCTACATAGTCCAAGAGCCGGCAGGTAACTTAGACAGCTCAAGTGCCCGCTAGGTTACCTGCATAGTCCAAGTGCCCGTTAGGTAACCTAGATAGTCCAAGTGCCCGCTAGGTAACCTACATAGTCCAAGTGCCCGCTAGGTAACCTAGATAGTCCAAGTACCCGTTAGCTAACCTAGATAGTCCAAGTGCCCGCTAGGTAACCTCCATAGTCCAAGTTCCCGTTAGGTAACCTAGATAGGCAAAGTGCCCGCTAGTTAACCTACATAGTACAATGGCCCGCTAGTTGACCTAGATAGTCCAAGTGCCAGCTAGTTAACCTAGATAGTCAAAGTGCCCGCTAGTTAACCTAAGTAGTACAAATGTCCGATAGGGATCCTACATAGTCCAAGTGCCCGCTAGGTAACCTAGATATTCCAAGTTCCGGTTTGCTAACCTAGATAGTCCAAGTGCCCGCTAGGTAACCTACGTAGTACAAGTGCCCATTCGTTAACCTAGATAGTCCAAGTGCCTGCTAGTTAACCTATACTGTCCAAGTGCCCGCTAGGTTAATTACATAGTCCAAGTGCACTTTCGTTAACTTAGATAGTCCAAGTCGCGGTAGGTAACCAACATAGTCCAAGGGCCGCTAGGTAACCTATATAGCCCAAGTGCCCGCTAGTTAGCCTATAGTCCAAGTGCCCTCTAGGTAACCTACATATTCCATGTTTCCGCTAGGTAACCTAGATAGTCCAAGTTCCCGTTACCTAACCTAGATAGTCCAAGTGCCCGTTAGGTTACCTACATAGTCCACGTGCCCGTTCGTTAACCTAGATAGTCCAATTGCCCGCTAGGTAACCTACATAGTCCAAGGGCCGGCTAGGTAACCTTTAGAATCCAAGTGCCCACTAGGTAATCTAGATAGTCCAGGTGCCCGTTAGGTAACCTAGATAGTCCAAGTGCCCGCTAGTTAACCTACACAGTCCAAGTGCCCGCTGGTAAACTTAAACAGTCCAAGTGCCCGCTAGGTTACCTGCATAGTCCAAGTGCCCGTTAGGTAACCTAGATAGGCCAAGTGCCCGCTAGGTAACCTACATAGTCCAAGTGCCCACTAGGTAACCTAGATAGTCCAAGTACCCGTTAGCTAACCTAGATAGTCCAAGTGCCCGCTAGGTAACCTCCATAGTTCAAGTGCCCGCTAGGTAACCTCCATAGTCCAAGTGCCCGTTCGTTAACCTAGATAGTCCAAGTTCCTGTTAGCTAACTTACATAGTCCAAGTGCCCGTTCGTTAACCTAGATAGTCCAAGTGCCTGCTAGGTAACCTAAATAGTCCAAGTGCCCGTTTGCTAACCTAGATCGTCAAAGGGCCCGCTAGTTAACCTACATAGTTCAAGTGCCCGTTAGTTAACCTAGATAGTCAAAGTGCCTGCTAGGTAACCTAGATAGTCCAAATGCCCGCTAGTTAACCTAGATAGTCCAAGTGCCCGCTAGTTAACCTACATTGTCCAAGTCCCTGATGGGGAACTTACATAATCCAAGTATCCCCTAGGTAACCTACATAGTCCAAATGCCCGCTAGTAACGTACATAGTCCAAGTGCCCGTTAGGTAACCTAGATAGTCCAAATGCCCGCTAGGGAACCCACATAGCCCAAGTGCCCATTAGAGAACTTACATAATCAAAGCCCTGCTAGGGAACCTACATAGTCCAAGTGCCCGCTAGGGAACCTAGATAGTCTAAGTACCCGTTAGCTAACCTAGATAGTCCAAGTGCCCGCTAGGTAACCTCCATAGTCCAAGTGCCCGTTCGTTAACCTAAATAGTCTAAGTTCCTTTTAGCTAACCTACATAGTCCAAGTGTCCGTTCGTTAACCTAGATAGTTCAAGTGCCCGCTAGGTAACCTATACAGTCCAAGTGCCTGCTAGGTAACCTACATAGTCTCAGTGCCCGCTAGGGACCTACATAGTCCAAGTGCCCGCTAGGTAACCTACATAGTCCAAGTGCCCGTTAGTTAACCTAGATAGTCAAAGTGCCTGCTAGGTAACCTAGATAGTCCAAATGCCCTCTAGGGTACCCACATAGTCCAACTGCCCGATAGGGAACCAACATAGTCCAAGTGCCCGCTAAGGGACCGACATAGTCCAAGTTACCGCTAGGGAACCTACATAGTCCAAATGCCCGTTAGGGTACCCACAGAGTCCAACTGCCCGATAGGGAACCAACATAGTCCAAGTGCCCGCTAAGGGACCTACATAGTCCAAGTGCCCGTTAGGGAACCTACATAGTCCAAGTGCCCTCTAGGGAACCTGCATCGTCCAAGTGCCCGCCAGTTAACATAGAGAGTCTAAGTTCCCGCTAGTTAACCTAGATAGTCCAAGTGCCCGCTAGTTAACATAGATCGTCCAAGTGCCCGCTAGTTAACCTACATAGTCCAAGGTCCGTTATTTAACCTAGATAGTCCAAGTGCCCTCTAGATAACCTACATAGTCCAAGGGCCCTCTAGTTAACCTCGATAGTCCAAGTGCCCGCTAGGGGACGTACATAGTCCAAGTGCCCGCTGGACAACCTAGATAGTCCAAGTGCCCGCTAGTTAACCTACATAGTCCAAGTGCCCGCTGAGGAACCTACATAGACGAAGTGTCCGAAAGGGAACCTACGTATTCCAAGTGCCCGTTAGGGCACCTAGATAGTCCAAGTAACCATAGGGAACCTATATAGTCCAAGTGCCCTCTAGGGAAGCTACATAGTCAAAGTGCCCGCTAGGGAACCTGCATTGTACAAGTGCCCGCTAGTTAACCTAGATAGTACAAGTGCCAGTTAGGTAACATAGATAGTCGAAGGGCCCGCTAGTTAACCTACATAGTCCAAGTGCCCGATAGGGAACCTACATAGTCCAAGTGCCCGATAGGGAATCTTCATATTCCAAGTGCCCGTTAGGGAACCCAGATAGTCCAAGTGCCCATAGGGAACCTATATGGTCCAAGTGCCCTCTAGGGAAGCTACATATTCATAGTGCCCGCTAGGGAACCTGAATTGTCCAAGTGCCCGCTAGTTAACCAAGATTGTCCAAGTGTCCGCTAGTAAACCTACACAGTCCAAGTTCCCATTAGGTAACCTAGATAGGCCAAGTGCCCGCAAGGTAACCTACATAGTCCAAGTGCCCGCTAGGTAACCTAGATATTCCAAGTTCCGGTTTACTAACCTAGATAGTCCAAGTGCCCGCTAGGTAACCTACATAGTCCAAGTGCCCATTCGTTAACCTAGATAGTCCAAGTACCCGCTAGGTAACCTATACTGTCCAAGTGCCCGCTAGGTTACCTACATAGTACATGTGCACGTTCGTTAACTTAGATAGTCCAAGTTGCGCTAGGTAACATACATAGACCAAGGAGCCGCTAGGTAACCTATCTAGTCCAAGTGCCCGCTAGTTAAACTATAGTCCAAGTGCCCGCTAGGTAACCTACATATTCCAAGTTCCCGCTAGGTAACCTAGATAGTCCAAGTGCCCGTTACCTAACATAGATAGTCCAAGTGCCCATTAGGTTACCTACATAGTCCACGTGCCGGTTCGTTTACCTAGATAGTCCAAGTGCCCGCTAATTAACCTACATAGTCCAAGTGCCCACTAATTAACCTACATAGTCCAAGTGCCCGTTAGGTAACCTAGACAATCCAAGTGCCCGTTAGGTAACCTCCATAGTCCAAGTGCCCGCTAATTAACCTATATAGTCCAAGTGCCCGTTAGGGAACCTGCATTGTCCATGTGCCCGCTAGTTAATCTAGATAGTCCAAGTGCCCGCTAGTTAACCTACATAGTCCAAGGGCCCTCTATTTAACCTAGATAGTCCAAGTGCCCGCTAGGGGACGTACATAGTCCAAGTGCCCGCTAGGTAACCTAGATATTCTAAGGGCCCGCTAGTTAACCTACATAGTCCAACTGCCCGATAGGGAACCTACATAGTCCAAGATCCCGCTAAGGGACGAACATAGTCCAAGTGCCCGCTAGGGAAACTACATAGTCCAAGTGCCCGCTAGGTAACCTAGATAGTCCAAGTGCCCGCTAGTTAACCTACATAGTCCAAGTGCCCGCTGAGGAACCTACATAGTCCAAGTGTCCGAAAGGGAACCTACGTATTCCAAGTGCCCATTAGGGCACCTAGATAGTCCAAGTGCCCATAGGGAACCTATATGGTCCAAGTGTCCTCTAGGGAAACTACATATTCATAGTGCCCGCAAGGGAACCTGCATTGTCCAAGTGCCCACTAGTTATCCTAGATCGTCCAAGGGTCCGCTAGTAAACCTACATAGTCCAGGTTCCCGTTAGGTAACCTAGATAGGCCAAGTGCCCGCTAGTTAACCTACATAGTACAATGGCCCGCTAGTTGACATAGATAGTCCAAGTGCCCGCTAGTTAACCTCGCTAGTCAAAGTGCCCTCTAGTTAACCTAAGTAGTACAAATGTCCAATAGGGATCCTACATAATCCAAGTGCCCGCTAGGTAACCTAGATATTCCAAGTTCCAATTTGCTAACCTAGATAGTCCAAGTGCCCGCTAGGTAACCTATACTCTCCAAGTGCCCGCTAGGTTACTTACATAGTCCAAGTGCACGTTCGTTAACTTAGTCCAAATCGCGTTAGGTAACCAACATAATGTAAGGGCCGCTAGGTAACCTATATAGTCCAAGTGCCCGCTAGTTAACCTATAGTCCAAGTGCCCTCTAGGTAACTTAAACAGTCCAAGTGCCCGCTAGGTTACCTGCATAGTCCAAGTGCCCGCTAGGTAACCTACACAGTCCAAGTGCCTGCTAGGTAACCTACATAGTCCAAGTGCCCGTTTGCTAACCTAGATCGTCAAAGGGCCCGCTAGTTAACCTACATAGTCCAAGGGCCCTCTAGTTAACCTAGATAGTCCAAGTGCCCGCTAGTTAACCTACATTGTCCAAGTCCCTGATGGGGAGCCTACATAGTCCAAGTATCCGCTAGGTAACCTACATAGTCCAAATGCCCACTAGTAACGTACGTAGTCCAAATGCCCGTTAGGTAACCTAGATAGTCCAAATGCCCGCTAGGGAACCTACATAGCCCAAGTGCCCGCTAGGTAACCTACATAGTCCAAATGCCCGCTGGAAACCTACATAGTCCAAGTGCAAGAAGGGAACCTACATAATCCAAGTGCCCGCTAGGGAACCTACATAGTCCAAATGCCCGTTAGGTAACCTAGATAGTCCAAATGCCCGCTAGGGTACCCACATAGTCTAAGTGCCCGCGAGGTAACCTACATAGTCCAAGTGCCCATTCATTAACCTAGATTTTCCAAGTACCCTCTAGGTAACCTAGACTGTCCAAGTGCCCGCTTGGTTACCTACATAGTCCACGTGCCCGTTCGTTAAACTAGAAAGTACAAGAGCCCGCTAGTTAACCTACATAGTCCAAGGGCCCGCTAGTTAACCTAGATAGTCCAAGTGCCCGCTAGTTAACCTACATTGTCCATGTCCCTGATGGGGAACCTACATAGTCCAAGTATCCGCTAGGTAACCTACATAGTCCAAATGCCCGCTAGTAACGTACATAGTCCAAGTGCCCGTTAGGTAACCTAGATAGTCCAAATGCCCGCTAGGGAACCCACATAGTCCAAGTGCCCGTTAGAGAACTTAGATAGTCAAAGCCCTGCTAGGGAACGTACATAGTCCAAGTGCCCGCTAGGTAACCTAGACAGTCCAAGTGCCTGCTAGGTAACCTACATAGTCCAAGTGCCCGCTAGGGAACCTACATAGTCCAAGGGCCCGCTAGTTAACCTAGATAATCCAAGTGCCCGCTAGTTAACCTACATTGACCAAGTCCCTGATGGGGAACCTACATAGTCCAAGTATCCGCTAGGTAACCTACATAGTCCAAATGCCCGCTAGTAACGTACATAGTCCAAGTGCCCGTTAGGTAACCTAGATAGTCCAAATGCCCGCTAGGGAACCCACATAGTCCAAGTGCCCGTTAGAGAACTTACATAGTCAAAGCCCTGCTAGGGAACTTACATAGTCCAAGTGCCCGCTAGGGAACCTAGATAGTCCATGTACCCGTTAGCTAACCTAGATAGTCCAAGTGCCCGCTAGGTAACCTCCATAGTCCAAGTGCCCGTTCGTTAACCTAGATAGTCCAAGTTCCTGTTAGCTAACCTACATAGTCCAAATGCCCGTTCGTTAACCTAGATAGTTCAAGTGCCCGCTAGGTAACCTAGACAGTCCAAGTGCCTGCTAGGTAACCTACATAGTCCAAGTGCCCGCTAGGGAACCTACATAGTCCAAGTGCCCGTTAGTTAACCTAGATAGTCAAAGTGCCTTCTAGGTAACCTAGATAGTCCAAATGCCCGCTAGGATACCCACATAGTCCAACTGCCCGATAGGGAACCAGCATAGTCCAAGTGCCCGCTAAGGGACCTACATAGTCCAAGTGCCCGTTAGGGAACCTACATAGTCCAAGTGCCCTCTAGGGAACCTGCATCGTTCATGTGCCCGCCAGTTAACATAGATAGTCTAAGTTCCCACTAGTTAACCTAGATAGTCCAAGTGCCCGCTAGTTAACCTAGATCGTCCAAGTGCCCGCTAGTTAACCTACATAGTCCAAGGTCCGTTAGTTAACCTAGATAGTCCAAGTGCCCTCTAGTTAACCTACATAGTCCAAGGGCCCTCTAGTTAACCTCGATATTCCAAGTGCCCGCTAGGGGACGTACATAGTCCAAGTGCCCGCTGGGCAACATAGATAGTCCAAGTGCCCGCTAGATAACCTACATAGTCCAAGTGCCCGCTGAGGAACCTACATAGTCCAAGTGTCCGAAAGGGAACCTACGTATTCCAAGTGCCCGTTAGGGCACCTAGATAGTCCAAGTAACCATAGGGAACCTATATAGTCCAAGTGCCCTCTAGGGAAGCTACATAGTCAAAGTGCCCGCTAGGGAACCTGCATTGTACAAGTGCCCGCTAGTTAACCTAGATAGTCCAAGTGCCCGCTAGGTAACCTAGATAGTCGAAGGGCCCGCTAGTTAACCTACATAGTCCAAGTGCCCGATAGGGAACCTACATAGTCCAAGTGCCCAATGAGGAACCTACATAGTCCAAGTGCCCGATAGGGAATCTTCATATTCCAATTGCCCGTTAGGGAACCCAGATAGTCCAAGTGCCCATAGGGAACCTATATGGTCCAAGTGCCCTCTAGGGAAGCTACATATTCATAGTGCCCGCTAGGGAACCTGCATTGTCCAAGTGCCCGCTAGTTAACCAAGATCGTCCAAGTGTCCGCTAGTAAACCTACATAGTCCAAGTTCCCGTTAGGTAACCTAGATAGGCCAAGTGCCCGCAAGGTAACCTACATAGTCCAAGTGCCCGCTAGGTAACCTAGATATTCCAAGTTCCGGTTTACTAATCTAGATAGTCCAAGTGCCCGCTAGGTAACCTACATAGTCCAAGTGCCCATTCGTTAACCTAGATAGTCCAAGTGCCCGCTAGGTAACCTATATTGTCCAAGTGCCCGCTAGGTTACCTACATAGTCCATGTGCACGTTCGTTAACTTAGATAGTCCAAGTCGCGCTAGGTAACCTACATAGTCCAAAGGCCCGCTAGGTAACCTATATAATCCAAGTGCCCGCTAGTTAAACTATAGTCCAAGTGCCCGCTAGGTAACCTACATATTCCAAGTTCCCGCTATGTAACCAACATAGTCCAAGTGCCCGTTACCTAACCAAGATAGTCCAAGTGCCCGTTAGGTTACCTACATAGTCCAAGTGCCCGCTAATTGACCTACATAGTCCAAGTGCCCGTTAGGTAACCTAGACAGTCCAAGTGCCCGATAGTTAACCTCCATAGTCCAAGTGCCCGCTAATTAACCTATATAGTCCAAGTGCCCGCTAGGGAACCTGCATCATACATGTGCCCGCTAGTTAATCTAGATAGTCCAAGTGCCCGCTAGTTAAGCTAGATAGTCCAAGTGGCCGATAGTTAACCTAGATCGTCCAAGTGCCCGCTAGTTAACCTAGATCGCCCAAGTGCCCGCTAGTTAACCTACATAGTCCAAGGTCCGCTAGTTAACCTAGATATTCCAAGTGCCCGCTAGTTAACCTACATAGTCCAAGGGCCCTCTAGTTAACCTAGATAGTCCAAGTGCCCACTAGGGGAAGTACATAGTCCAAGTGCCCGCTAGGTAACCTAGATAGTCTAAGGGCCCCCTAGTTAACCTACATTGTCCAACTGCCCGATAGGGAACCTACATAGTCCAAGCGCTCGCTAAGGGACGAACATAGTCCAAGTGCTCGCTAGGGAACCTACATAGTCCAAGTGCCCGCTAGGGAACCTACATAGTCCAAGTGCCCGCTAGGTAACCTAGATAGTCCAAGTGCCCGCTAGTTAACCTACATAGTCCAAGTGCCCGCTGAGGAACCTACATAGTCCAAGTGTCCGAAAGGGAACCTACGTATTGCAAGTGCCCATTAGGGCACCTAGATAGTCCAAGTGCCCATAGGGAACCTATATAGTCCAAGTGCCCTCTAGGGAACTTACATAGTCAAAGTGCCCGCTAGGGTACCTGCATTGTACAAGTGCCCTCTAGTTAACCTAGATAGTCCAAGTGCCCGCTAGGTAACCTAGATAGTCCAAGGGCCTGCTAGTTAACCTACATAGTCCAACGCCCCTCTAGTTAACCTAGATAGTCCAAGTCCCCGCTGGAGGACGTACATAGTTCAAGTGCCCGCTAGGTAACCTAGATAGTCTACGGGCCCGCTAGTTAACCTACATAGTACAACTGCCCGATAGGGAACCTACATAGTCCAAGTGCCCACTAAGGGACGAACATAGTCCAAGTGCCCGCTAGGGAACCTGCATAGTCAAAGTGCCCGATAGGTAACCTAGATAGTCCAAGTGCCCGCTAGTAAACCTACATAGTCCAAGTGCCCACTGAGGAACCTGCATAGTCCAAGTGTCCGAAAGGGAACCTACGTATTCCAAGTGCCCATTAGGGCACCTAGATAGTCCAAGTGCCCATAGGGAACCTATATCGTCCAAGTGCCCTCTAGGGAACCTACATAGTCAAAGTGCCCGCTAGGGAACCTGCATTGTACAAGTGACCTCTAGTTAACCTAGATAGTCCAAGTGCCCGCTAGGTAACCTAGATAGTCCAAGGGCCCGCTAGTTAACCTACAAAGTCCACGTGCCCGATAGGGAACCTACATAGTCCAAGTGCCCAATGAGAAACCTACATAGTCCAAGTGCCCGATAGGGAATCTTCATATTCCAAGTGCCCGTTAGGTAACCCAGATAGTCCAAGTGCCCATAGGGAACCTACATAGTCCAAGTGCCCTCTAGGGAAGCTACATATTCATAGTGCCCGCTAGGGAACCTGCATTGTCCAAGTGCCCGCTAGTTAACCTAGATCGTCCAAGTGTCCGCTAGTAAACCTACATAGTCCAAGTTCCCGTTAGGTAACCTAGATAGGCCAAGTGCCCGCTAGTTAACCTACATAGTACAATGGCCCGCTAGTTGACCTAGATAGTTCAAGTGCCCGCTAGTTAACCTAGATAGTCAAAGTGCCCGCTAGTTAACCTAAGTAGTACAAATGTCCGATAGGGATCCTACATAGTCCATGTGCCCGCTAGGTAACCTAGATATTCCAAGTTCCGGTTTGCTAACCTAGATAGTCCAAGTGCCCGCTAGGTAACCTACATATTCCAAGTGCCCATTCGTTAACCTAGATAGTCCAAGTGCCTGCTAGGTAACCTATACTGTCCAAGTGCCTGCTAGGTTACCTACATAGTCCAAGTGCACGTTCGTTAACTTGATAGTCCAAGTCGCGCTAGGTAACCTACATTGTCCAAGGGCCACTAGGTAACCTATAGTCCAAGTGCCCTCTAGGGAACCTACATATTCCAAGTTCCCGCTAGGTAACCTAGATAGTCAAAGTGCCCGTTACCTAACATAGATAGTCCAAGTGCCCGTGAGGTTACCTACATAGTCCACGTGCCCGTTCGTTAACCTAGATATTACAATTGCCCGCTAGGTAACCTACATAGTGCAAGAGCCGGCAGGTAACTTAGACAGTTCAAGTGCCCGCTAGGTTACCTGCATAGTCCAAGTGCCCGTTAGGTAACCTAGATAGTCCAAGTGCCCGCTAGGTAACCTACATAGTCCCAGTGCCCGCTAGGTAACCTAGATAGTCCAAGTACCCGTTAGCTAACCTAGATAGTCCAAGTGCCCGCTAGGTAACCTCCATAGTCCAATTGCCTTCTAGGTAACCTCCATAGTCCAAGTGCCCACTAATTTACCTATATAGTCCAAGTGCCCGCTAGGGAAACTGCATCGTTCAAGTGCCCGCTAGTTAATCTAGATAGTCCAAGTGCCCGCTAGTTAACCTAGATAGTCCAAGTGCCCGCTACTTAACCTAGATCGTCCAAGTGCCCGCTAGTTAACCTACATAGTCCAAGGTCCGCTAGTTAACCTAGATATTCCAAGTGCCCCTTAGTTAACCTACATAGTCAAAGGGCCCTCTAGTTAACCTAGATAGTCCAAGTGCCCGCTAGGGGACATACATAGTCCAAGTGCCCGCTATGTAACCTAGATAGTCTAAGGGCCCGCTAGATAACCTACATAGTCCAACTGCCCGATAGGGAACCTACATAGTCCAAGTGCCCGCTAGGGAACCTACAAAATCCAAGTGCCCGCTAGGTAACCTAGATAGTCCAAGTGCCCGCTAGTTAACCTACATAGTCCAAGTGCCCGCTGAGGAACCTACATAGTCCAAGTGTCCGAAAGGGAACCTACGTATTCCAAGTGCCCGTTAGGGCACCTAGATAGTCCAAGTAACCATAGGGAACCTATATAGTCCAAGTGCCCTCTAGGGAAGCTACATAGTCAAAGTGCCCGCTAGGGAACCTGCATTGTACAAGTGCCCGCTAGTTAACCTAGATAGTCCAATTGCCCGCTAGGTAACCTAGATAGTCGAAGGGCCCGCTAGTTAACCTACATAGTCCAAGTGCCCGATAGGGAACCTACATAGTCCAAGTGCCCAATGAGGAACCTACATAGTCCAAGTGCCCGATAGGGAATCTTCATATTCCAATTGCCCGTTAGAGAACCCAGATAGTCCAAGTGCCCATAGGGAACCTATATGGTCCAAGTGCCCTCTAGGGAAGCTACATATTCATAGTGCCCGCTAGGGAACCTGCATTGTCCAAGTGCCCGCTAGTTAACCAAGATCGTCCAAGTGTCCGCTAGTAAACCTACATAGTCCAAGTTCCCGTTAGGTAACCTAGATAGGCCAAGTGCCCGCAAGGTAACCTACATAGTCCAAGTGCCCGCTAGGTAACCTAGATATTCCAAGTTCCGGTTTACTAATCTAGATAGTCCAAGTGCCCGCTAGGTAACCTACATAGTCCAAGTGCCCATTCGTTAACCTAGATAGTCCAAGTGCCCGCTAGGTAACCTATATTGTCCAAGTGCCCGCTAGGTTACCTACATAGTCCATGTGCACGTTCGTTAACTTAGATAGTCCAAGTCGCGCTAGGTAACCTACATAGTCCAAAGGCCCGCTAGGTAACCTATATAATCCAAGTGCCCGCTAGTTAAACTATAGTCCAAGTGCCCGCTAGGTAACCTAAATATTCCAAGTTCCCGCTATGTAACCAAGATAGTCCAAGTGCCCGTTACCTAACCTAGTTAGTCCAAGTGCCCGTTAGGTTACCTACATAGTCCAAGTGCCCGCTAATTAACCTACATAGTCCAAGTGCCCGTTAGGTAACCTAGACAGTCCAAGTGCCCGATAGTTAACCTCCATAGTCCAAGTGCCCGCTAATTAACCTATATAGTCCAAGTGCCCGCTAGGGAACCTGCATCATCCATGTGCCCGCTAGTTAATCTAGATAGTCCAAGTGCCCGCTAGTTAAGCTAGATAGTCCAAGTGGCCGATAGTTAACCTAGATCGTCCAAGTGCCCGCTAGTTAACCTAGATCGCCCAAGTGCCCGCTAGTTAACCTACATAGTCCAAGGTCCGCTAGTTAACCTAGATATTCCAAGTGCCCGCTAGTTAACCTACATAGTCCAAGGGCCCTCTAGTTAACCTAGATAGTCCAAGTGCCCACTAGGGGAAGTACATAGTCCAAGTGCCCGCTAGGTAACCTAGATAGTCTAAGGGCCCCCTAGTTAACCTACATTGTCCAACTGCCCGATAGGGAACCTACATAGTCCAAGCGCTCGCTAAGGGACGAACATAGTCCAAGTGCTCGCTAGGGAACCTACATAGTCCAAGTGCCCGCTAGGGAACCTACATAGTCCAAGTGCCCGCTAGGTAACCTAGATAGTCCAAGTGCCCGCTAGTTAACCTACATAGTCCA